>NC_092860.1:84664484-84749832 GCF_032062135.1 Pyxicephalus adspersus
TTACTTTCAGTTTGGCTCAGGAATAGACACGCCCTGCAGCCAGCATCAGAGACACACACGCAGGATCAGATATCTGGAGCTGTCTTATAAACTGGTGAGTGTCTTATTTTAATTATTTTTTTAAAAATCGGGGGTGGCTTACATAATGGGGATGTCCTAAAATCGGGGAAACACGGTACAACCCATACTACAGTGGCTGCCCACATGGACTTCAGTTTGCCACATTGTCTAATGTACTCCTGTAATTTACCATCATTTCTTACAATGTATCATTCACCCTGTACTCTCTTTGCAGGTTCTATTCCCTTTCCTCCTCCCCAGTCTAGTAACTCCGTGTCTGCCTGCTTTCTCTGTACTCCTTCACCTTTTTTCTCTACTGCTACTTGCTGGTCACATCTCACCCAACCCTGGTTCCCCCACATCCTCTCTACCTCCTTTTTCTGGAGGTCTATGGAATGCAAGATCTGTCTGTAATAAACTAACCTCTATTCACAAACATCTACTCCCTGAATCTTTGAGCTTTCTGGCTCTCACTGAAACTTGGCTTTCCTCTTCAGACTCTACCTCTGCTGCTGCTCTCTCCTATGGAGGCCTGCACTTCACACATACCCCTAGACATGGCAACAGAGTAGGTGGTGGTGTGGGTTTCATTCTCCACCCTAACTGTATATACAAAGTTCTTCCTACATGGCCCCCTCTCATTTTCAGCTTAATTGAAGTCCATTTCGTCCATCTTTACTTTCCATGACATGCTCACCTTCATCCTCGTTGACTGTTGATGTTACAGTGGATGACCCCAACCATCCTTCCTCAGACAGACTGTTCTCTATTACCTCCTTTCTTAGAATGGCACAGAACATAAATGGCCCGCACATTAAACCTGGTAATTTCCAAACTCTCCAATCTTGACATTTCCCTTTTCTGATCACAACCTTCACATTCAGCCTATTTAAATCTTGCTCCCCTTTGTTACATCCCAGACCTGGTCAATGGCAAAAAGACATTCATTACCTTGACCACAACCTATTCTTAAACTGTGTTACTTCCCTATAACCCAACTCTCTCTAAAATAAGTTATCCTTATGAAGGTCCCACCACACTCCTTCATTGGCTCTGGAAAAAGTTTCCCCTGCCACTTTTCATTACCCTCAACCCTGGCACAACAATCACACCAAACATCGCTAACTTTATGGACTACAAAGCCAGACTAGAACACCTTAAAACTGTACTCACTGTCGCCAGGCATAATTATTTTTCCACTGTCATATGCCCTAAAGCTTCTAACCCACGCAGTCTCTTCACAACTGACTCCCTCCCAAACCCCACAGCTGCTTTCCCCACAACAACCTTCCCTGCCCAAGACATTGCCTCCTACTTATAAAAATAAAATTGAACATGCATTGAATATTTAGAAATAAAATTGTCAACCATATCCTCCCATTCCTCTTGTAATCATCACTAGGCTCCTTCAGCCCTGTTACTCTGAATGAAGTCTCCTCTCTTCTCTCATCTACTACCTGTCTGCTCAACTCAATTCCCTCTGATCTACTATTCAACCTCTCCCTTTCTAAAGGTAAATACCCCTCCGCTTTCAAACATGACATTATTCCTCCTATTCTAAAGAAACCCTGACTAGACCTCCCTCTACCTTCTATTTACCAAATTTGTCCATTCAAACTTCTTGAACGCCTTGTCTACAAAAGACTCACCCATTACCTGAGCACCAACTCTCTCCTTGACCCTCTCTAGTCTGGTTTTAGAGCTGCCCATTCCACTGAAACAGCCCTTACTAAAGTGGCCAATGACCTCAACAGAGCTAAGTCTCAAGGCAAATTTTCCCTCCTCCTTCTCCTTGATCTTTCCTGCTTTTGACACTGTTGATCACCAAACCATGTGCTCCATTGGTATCAGTGACACTGCTCTCTCTTGGTTTGCTCCCTAATTGTCTGACCGCTCCTTTCAAGTTTCCTTCAATGGTATCTCCTCCTCACCAACTCTCCTCCCCGTTGGTGTTCTTTTCTCTGTACACCTCCTCTCTCGGTAGTCTCATATCCTCCTTTGGCTTACAGTACCATCTATATGCTGATGACACTCAAATCTATCTGTCCACCCCTGACCTGTCTCCCTCAGTCCTGGATAAGGTCTCATGCTGCCTATCAGCCATCTCATCATGGATGTCTAACACATTCCTAAAACTCAACCTGGAAAAAACAGAACTCATCATCTCCCCCCCTCATTCAATCTCAATCTCCCCCTTACATAGTCCTAACTGTTAATACCACTGTTTTTCATCCCATTGTCCTGGCATCACCTTGGATTTTGCCCTCTCATTTACGACCCATAATCAGAACATTTCCAGGTCCTGCCACTTTCAACATACACTTTCTACGCAACATCTCCAAAATCCACCCCTACCTGTCCCCAGAGACCACCAAACACCTTATACACGCTCTTATCATCTCTCGTCTGGACTACTGTAACCTCCTCCTCTCTGGTATTCCACTAACCTGACTCTCTCCTCTACAATCTATTATGAATGCTGCAGCCAGACTCATCCATCCTTCCCACCAATCCCATTCTGCTGCATCTCTTTGTAGTTCTCTTCACTGGTTTTCATTTCACCTTAGAATCAAATTCAAGCTCCTGTGCATATCCCTCCACAGTCTTTGCCCCACTTACCTTTCTGCCCTTGTAAAAGAATACACCACTAGGGGGCATAGTACTATCCATGGCGAGCATGCACGCCGCACTACACCCCTGCCTATGTGTCACTCAAAGGGCAAGAAACTTTCCCCATCATGATATCATGACATCATGATACCAGAACCCGCCCACTCTCCCATGTCTGAGGCTGCGATGGGATAGTGGGAGGGCACGCATACCCATTACCGAAAAAATTGTACGCCCCACTACACCCCTGCCCCTAGGTGTTCTCTTCACTCCTGCAATGACCTACTAATGGCTTCCTCTCTCATAACCTCATCACCCGCACGGCTCCAAGAATTTTCTAAAGATGCCCCCACTCTCTCGAATGGTCTTCCTCGTCCTATTCGGCATTCTGTTCCTAAAAAAAATCCTTCTTTTCAAACTTGCCTACCTGTCCTTTTCTGTTTACTAAAACTCTTACTTCTTCCCACCATTCCATATCCCCATTCTTTTTGTGTGCTACCCCACCAAATTGTAAGCTTCATGGGCAGGGTCCTCTCCTCCTCCTGTGCCACTCTCTTTCACTATTTAATATACAGTACTGCCTAGTATGTTGTAGCTATATAAATCTTGTATAATAATAATGCACGGCACAACACATGTACTTTCTATAGATATTTACCAACATATCCAATCTACCCATGAATGATCAAGCACAGAAAAATCAAATGTTTGAAATCAGTTAGAAGTAGATTTTTATTCACTTAAAGCGAATCTATCACCAATATTTAAGAGGGGTAGATAACCATTTTATAGAAAGTAAAAATTATCTTTTTTTTTCTTGAAGACACTTTTTTTACTTTTAAATGGGACCACAGAGCGATACATTCTGGCGTACTCTACATGCGCAGTTAGTTCAGTACTTATTTTTTTTGTCCCATTTACAGCAGGCTAAGTCACCCAACCTTGCCCCTGTGCAGTGCGAGACCGGGTGACGGAGTCAGAAGAAGAAAGAAGATGGCTGTGCCCGGCACTTCCTCTGAGCCAGGACCAAGGAGGATTCCAGGATAGCGCAGGACCCAATAGAGAAAAGCTCTGGATGGATTGAGGGATCTGCGAAAATAAAGGTAAGTAAGTGTTTGGGTTTTTTTCAGGTATAGTGTACTATAAGTTATATATATTTAGTTCCGCTTTAAAATAGAATCATTTTGTCACATGTAAAGTTACTTGGAAGTGAAAAAAAATACCCACATTTCCATCCTATGAGTGAGGTCAGCTTGTTGGGCCTGCTAGACAAAACCATAGAATATTGCAGGAAAGGAAATAGAATGTAGTAGTTTGCCATGACCTTCTAGGCCTAGTAGCTGTCTCTACAGACTTTTCTAAGTTTTCTAAGTTTCTACAGAGAGAATCTTTGACAAAAACAGAGTTATGCTTTGTAAGAAGGAATGCCCCATTACCTGTTATTGTGTGTATCTGAATGTTTTATAATGTTCAAGTAAAGAAAATCAATCTACAATTTTTAATCCTATAGGAGATATAGAGATATAGATATATATATCCTATAGGATCCTATAGGAGACTGTGCACAGGACACCTGCAGATTAGTTGTGTTATAATTCCAGTGTGGAATGGAACATGTGGGGAAACTATAATGAGGAAAAATCCATGTCCTTTTGAGGGAGCCCTGCTTGAAAATGATGTGTGATAAGGTGGTATTGTGACCTGGAACGTTCACTGAACATGAAAGGTTATGCAACATCGAACAACTTCTTCCTAAGAAAAGGCTGGTGATAATGTGTAATGGCTTACAATATGTTTTACAAGTCTCTGTCTACAAATTGTAGGAAAGCTTGGAACTGGTTTTACACCAACCAATCACCAAATCTGATACTAAATTCTTTGTTTGTTTTTTTCACAAGTCTCCTGTCTAAATCTATCAAATCTTGGCAAGCAGTTTGGATGAAGATATTCTTTTCAGTCACTGACCAATGCATTCATCTCATAGGCACATATACAACTCATTTTCCTAACCGTATTTCTATTTTTTATTACTTATCCTTATTATTTATCACTATTCATACATTCACAATCAACGTTTCGTGTTACAGCGCGTGTGCCTTGCACCATGTCAGCTTGCACCAATTATGTCACAGTTTACTGTTCAGAGTGACCTTGAAGTAATTGCACCATGCTAATATAAAATACTTTTTTAATAGTAGTAGTTGCTTTTTGTTTAGCACTGTGGCATTCCCACACTGAAGTCCTAAATATGATACTGAACTATGATACTGTATACAAAAAAAACATGTATGGTTGTATAACTGTTACAACACCACAAGATGTCACCTTTTTCATGTTTAAAGTATAGTTCTGTGCTGCCCTAGCCATTTTCATGCATAATCTACTTAGTTGAATTCCCAAAAGTTTGATGCATAACATGCAATTTGCCTTCAGAAAATTCTGTATAGGCAAGGACTCTTCAGAAAAATATATATAATAAAATATATATATATATGTTGCTTCATTATTTTAATGCTGCTGTGTAGTACTATGGTACCTTTTATGATTTTTAGCTAATATGAAATCAATTAGTTGGAGTTTAGTTAAATTTGATTTCAGTGTTTAGCCACACATTTCTTTGGAAATGGACTGGTCTGCCAGGCCACTTGTAACAAGAAATGGGGACTAGTAAACATGGTAGGATAATGTAAAGGAATAGAGACTGAAGAAGACAAAGAGAGACAGACTGACACAGGACTGACAGAGGGAGGAGATGAAACTGGGATGCACAGAGAAAAGGAGCTGCAGAAATGTCTGAAGTCCTGAATTGGAGCTATGTTACAATAATTGTGCAAATTATTATTGTAAGTTTAAAGCAGAGCCATAGTTTAGGATTGGTTGTCTGTATTGATGATGTCTTCATTGTTATAAAGATACACAATTCTAAGATGTAAAATGTATATGTGCCTGAACTCCCTTGGAAACGGCTGTAGAACTGAGCTTGAAATTTAGCATATCAAAACATACTTACGGCCACAAAAGCTGACTTTGAGCTTTACTATGTAATCTGCTCAGAGGTCAGAACTATTTAATACATAGAGGTCAACCCCCATGTAGTGATCATCTGCTTCTTACAGCAATGACGTCTGGAGGGGACACAATGGATCCTGCATTGGGGTTCCATCCACACTGGTAAAATATGTTGGACGGCTGCAGTTGATAGCACTAGTTCAACAATCCCCCATCTGACCAAAAAAAGTTAGCCAGAAGGAAAAGTTCAAAGCGGCACAATTCCTTGGCTCAAAATGCCAAGTGACAGATTACAATAGAAAGAAGAGGAAGGGGTTACTAGGGACACCCTTAGGGCCCTCTGTCAGCCGGCACCAGAAATAGTACTGGGAAATGAGTGGAAGAAAGGGGGTGATCATGGGTGTGTATGTGTTGTGTGTCGGGATGAGGGTGTGTGTATATCTGTCTATGCAATGTGTGTGTATATAGTGGAATTGTGTGTTCTAATAATTAGGGGTATGGTGGTGAAATAAATGGGGTATGCTCTGGGCTGGGCTATATACTTGTGACCCCTGCACTCAATATGTTACATATTCCTGGACTCAATACACAGTAGGTTACACTCACTTAACCCCTGCCTCCTGACCTCTGTACTCAATAGGTTACATACATCCCACCCCTGCACTCTGTACATACCCATCATCCTTGCACTCAATATATTACAAAATACTGTCTCTTGCACTCAGTAGGTAACATGCACCATACTTGTGAACGCTACACATTGTACATTACTCACTTGTTACAGTGTCTCAGGGCCGGAAAGTGGACCCTTTGTGTTACCAGCCCGCTTGGCAGAGACGTGCATGGGGCTCAGAGTCTAAGCAACAGCCTGGTTTTCTCCAGAGCCTCTAGAGGTGAGGATGTTGTGCTGCAGGCTGTTGCCAGGTTGTGGCCCCCATGCACACAGGGGCTGATAACTGCTGACAGGTTAGGTCCAAAGCATAGCACAGGAGCATGAGACAGAAGCGTAATCAGATGAGCCAGAGGTCAGGGTAGTCAGACAGAACTACAATCGGTATGCCAAAGAGTGAGGAACAGGATCAGGAATGCAGAGCAGGACCTGGAAGAACTCCAGCTACTTTATTTTATATAGGAGGGCATGTGGCAAATAGAGATCTTGTGACTATCAGGTATACAAATTCAACACCAGACAGTATGCTGGAGCAGAGGCAGTCTTGGTGGTATTCACACCACCACCAGCAGATGGAGTGCTTCTGTGGAATATTCTGGTCCTCTGTGGTAAAGGGGCAGCTCTTATGGAGTCACATGACTCAGACCAGGCAGTAACTGGGGGATAAGAATGAGGTGGGTGATACGGACAAAGGCACAGATCCCCTGGTCCTACGGATTTCTGACAACACCAGACCTAGAACAGAGATAAGATAAATATAGGGTGCATAAACAGGAGGAATAGCCTCCTAAACATATCAAAAGAGTCTGGAACTCCACTTGATGGTTCTATATGTAAGAGTTTTTCATATGAAATACTTCATGTATTGGAAACATAAAAGGTTTATGACTAGTACTTTGATTGTACATATTAAATTTTAACACTTATGTCTATCCCCTCTATCCTGCGGATGTTTCCCCTGTGTTTAACCTGAGCGTTTAAAAGCCCATGTTTGAAATTTCCATGCATTCCAATGGGCCAGTCTACACTGGGCCGTTTCCTTGAGGCACATTTTTGAATGTTTAAGAATATGCTCCTTGCTGGATTTTAAAAATTAAAACGCATGCCAATGCTCTGCTAAGGAACCAGGGGACAATGTTCTCATGGGACCTCTCCCTTGATTGGCTGAGAAAAGGGAAACCCTGATGACGGCTCAAGCGTCATCAAGGTTTACCTTTTCTTAGCCAATCAGCACTTAAGGTGAATGGGGGGACTTGTCCTCATTTGTCCTTTAGTGCTTGGGGCACGGCTATGCTCAGATCGAGTACAGCCATGGGAATCATCCTTTCATAGTGGGATAACCTGAAATAAAAGGTCAAATACACATTTAAACACATACATAAATAAAAATACTCTAACCATAAAGTATGGTCTAATTTTTTACATATTTTTTTTTAACCCTTTCATGAAATGAGTAAGGGGTTTTATGTACCCCTGTACTAATTCTGAAGGGTTAAAATTGAAATTCTTATAATCCCATATGTAAAATTGCGGCAAAATGTGTCACACTTATTTTAGCGTTTGTATGCATTTTTAAAAGAGTCCATGTAGACCCAGCCTAACAGAAAGAGTTATATGTCTGGAGGCCTCTTTCAAGAAAAGCACAGAATAAGTACTGGTCTAAATCAGTTGCTGCACAGCATACCCACTAATGTTTTGTAGGACTATGCTGTTGCATTAAATTCTTTGTCTGGTGAAAGCTTAGTTGAACAAAGCTTAAAGAAACATGTGCTCATCTAATCTAGCAGCATTGTAATTTTTTGGCAGATCTGAGATTTTTAATGCCCCTTACCCACCAAGAATCGAGAATTGAACCTGGGGCTTCTTTGCTGGCTGACGGTGGACCATCACACCTGAATGGCTGGACAGCTCTGTACCTGATCACATAGTTAAACCTTGCCTGATACTGTTCTTTGATGAACTCTGAACTCCTGTACCTCTCCCAGGTAGTTCCTATAAAATGGTTGTGTGGAACTTCCTGTGCCAGATTATTGTGCTCCTGCCAAAATCTCGCATATGTGCTGCTGATCCTGTTTGCTGACTACCTGTGTATCGATCTTTGGCTGCTGTTTTACCGACGACTCCTCTGATTACGCTTCTTGGACTTTTTATATTGCTACTGTGTGAACTAAACCGGGCCTGCCTTCACTGTGAGCTAGCTTGCTGTTCCAGCTACTGCACTTCGAGTCTGAATCCTGACCGTGACAACCTATCTCTCCCCTCTAACTACCTTTAACTAAACACTGAAATAAAAAAAATGATATTCTTATAGTCTTTTCCTCTGCATACAACAGGTGGGGTTCTTCTATCAGTGTCCAGCACTGAATCTTCTCAGAGGGTCTGTAAATGATGATGTTGTCAGCTCTACAGAACTGTTGCACCTGAAAGCAGCACTCTCATAGAGGGTAGATGCTTGTTCTGGGTGAGTATTCCTTTCGTAAAATATGTGGAATGAGTTAGGGTGGGTGAGAGATAGGAATGGGTGAGAGGTAGGGGTGGGCAGGCGGGTTTTTGTCTGGAGATGGTCTTTATTATAACTATGGGGTGTGCTGCTACAAAGGTAGGTTTAAAAGGTGTTGTGTCATACGACTATGCTGACTATTCACAGCCAGCTCCGACATATTTGTAAATGAATGAATGCTCTACAGGTAAAAGTAACTCTGTATTTTCCTTGTCCTTGTTTTCACCATTTAGTTTTGTGTTGCAGAACAGGTTTAGGGCTGGAACCAAATCTACATTCCTTACTGCCACTAAACTGCTCATTAAAGCTGGATGGTGGGTTACTATCAGCTTGCATTCTGGGAATCTTGCCAACAACAAGGAGAACCAAGAAATGACTACAGCACTAACCTTTTCCTGGCATGACAGAGAATAAAAGAGCAGCTGCTACCTGGAAGACGATAGTAGAAGATGGAGCTGCTCCTCTCATAACTTAGGAAAGTGTCACATTCAGCCTTCTGCTGCAGATGTACATTTTATGAACACTGTTTTTAGAGACCGGACGTTTAAACATAATTATACTTAAGTTACTGGGTGTGCGTTTATAATTAATGCAAAGTTTAATAGGAATTTAATTGCGCTGGAATTAAAAACTTTCCTTTCGTGTCTTAAAAAAAGAAAAAAAATTAAATCCTTGTATAAATATTTAAAAACATTATTTACATTGACTGCAAGTGTCTAAAATGTGATGTGAAAGTAGTGAGTGTGCCAAATGATGGATGAAAGATAGATGAAAAGGGCAGGTTTTGCTGACAAGGATGCTGCAGGAATTAGGGATCCCTCCATATTGCAGAAGATTAATAATTTCCCAGGTTAGACTCTGCTCTGTTCCCTTTTGGTCCAATAAACATAACATAAAGAAATGTTTTGTTATCTGTTATCTTCCTTCTTTGGTAAGCCGGATACCAAAGGACCTGTCATTGATAGAGGAGGCATACACTCTTGATGCCTTGTTGCCTATCTAGGAAGGTCCAAGGCCTAAATATGGTTTTATTATTGGTGGGGTCCCCACACTGTTCTATTTATTTAATTTTTCAAAAAAGGCTTTGGACATTAAAAACACCTGTACAAGTGTTTTCAAGCAGTTCTTATTCAGGTCTATGGAATTTATGGTCTAAAAGAGTTAAAATTCTTCTTCAGTGAATCAGGTTTAGGAAGAATTGATGGGCAAATTTAGGAGGGCAAAAGCCAAAAAAAGATGAATATGAAAAACAAATCAAGCTAACCAAACTGAATGAAAAGATCAAATCGACAAAGAACAAATTTATAAATAGCCCTCCAAGAGAACAAACTCCCATACTCAGTTCAGGAACATACTACATCAGCCTAGTTACAGCATCTGCTTATACATTTTACCACACAGAAGTAATAATATATTGCTTATATATTATCTATGTTTGGCACAGATTACAGTTGAGTCGACAAGTTTAATTACTGGTGAAAGGATCTTATCCAACAAAAACAGGCACATTAAATATATGTCACATGCCAAGTAAGAAAGGCCAAAGTCTCACAGAATGGTATATGGTTGTCAAGGCAAACCCCATCAAGTGCGTCAAGACTGGAAAATTGTGCTGCACACCCAATTTAATTCTTAAAGAATTAGAATTAAAGCAGTTTAAATCTATCACTTATAAGTATTGCTGGGTTCCTGCCTATTTTGTTGTTTATATGCAATTTGCATCTTCCTTGTGTTTTTTAAGGTCCCCCATGTCCAGAACATGTAGGAGCTTTTAAAAACTGAAGCAGCATGTTCCTCTAGCTTCTTTCTCCCAGGCCTGTGATTGGTTATAGGTACAAAGACTTGATACAATTGTTTTTTTACTATACCCAGTTTTAACTTAGAATGTAGTGGTCCTCTAGGATTTATCCCTGGGCACACATGGGAATAGATACTTACTTCTGATCAACTTTTAATGCAATAAAATTATCATATTAGAAAGGAATTGGGCATACAGTGTACTTACAGGCAGTCATTGCCAACGTTTTTTACTGATCAGACATGTTCGTAAATGTCTATGGATAGTATACATGTTATTATAATGTTGCCCATGTTGTGTAATGGGCAGAAACAATTTTGCATATCTGACCAATCACTTTTTGATGTTTGCACACTAATAGGTATTTAGAGGCAGATTATGTCTCCAACATTGTATTTCACTGCACTGTTTTGGAAAGTGCTGCATGTTGTATTTTGGCAGTGTTAACCTACAGGGTTCTACTGTAAATAAACTCTAACCCAATGTCACTTCTACAATAACAGATCCTTCTCACCTGCTCTATGTCTATGTCCATTTTAGAGTATTTTAGTAGTTTTAAGAGGTCCATGAATAGGGCAACGGAGGCTCAGTCAAGATGGCGGATGTAGTCTGACCAGGTTGCACACCACTGGAGAATTTTGGCTTTGAATGCAATCCTTCATCCCCCTATGCTATTTACTTGGTATAATGGGTAAGAACTCCAAGTCCTACAGGACATCAGGAATGGTTTTCTCCTATTCTGCTCAAGCATTTCCACTATGGTGTTGCCCCCTCCTAACAAGAGCTCATGACCCTGCACAGGAGGCTTGGATATTTTGAATGGCATTTTTTTTTATGTACAGCTCCCCGGATAAACAAAATATTACCTAACTGTAATTTATTTTTTCACACATATAATGTAACTTTGGAACAAAGACAAATAAGGTGGTAGACAGATTACTTTTTATTATGCCATACAATATGCTACAAATCTGGGGGAAAAAAAAACAAAATCAAACCTTTTTCTGTATGTCTAATCTAGGTTTCTTTTTCCAATATTGTCAGTCCAAAGACTAACTTAAGAAAGAACCTGATGTTTCAAAAGCAACATCTGACACATTATGATAAGTGCTTGTTAACATTGCATATGAATGCATAAACACACATTACCTGATTGCCTTAGTTCCTTTTTTTTACACACACACACACACACACACACACACACACCTGGCCTCAGGCTGCAACTTTCCTGTTTATTAGGAATTAGTGTATAAGGAATTCCCTGCAGGACACTAATATGTAGGGGTTAGAGCATGAACCATGACATGCCGGGGTAGGAGACACAGACCACTGGAGAGGAGGGCACGAAGCTCTTCTATTGCAGGGACATTTCGTCTTTGTATTTTGGGGTCAGAATCGTTATAAACCATTTCTTTTCCAGTAAAAAACTGAATGAATATTTTATCACTTCATCTACATAGTTTTTAATTTTAGTTTTTATGTACATTATTTTATCATTTAGGTAAGCAGCATAAAAAAATTAATAAACAAATAAAGGGAATATTTTTTTCCGCACCTAAATGACAAAATTAGGTTTATGTATTGTGTCAAGAAGCCCTAAAACGTTCCCCCATTCTTACATTTGTTCAACAAAAAACTTCTGTTGGCAAAAATCTTATGGTAATATCACACACAGCAACCCGTTTATACAAATAAGTAAATATTTAGGATGAAAGTATGGAGACACTCCCAAAATGAGTCAATTTGCTGGAAAACTATCTGGTAATATCATACAATTTTATCTATCGAATGAAGAAATTCATTTATGAAGGAAGCAAGGATATTAACACAAAAAATAAATGCAAGCATGTGTAACCTGAAAACTGATTCATGGGATTGTAATTATGATTGTATTTACAACCGATTTTTTGGGCAGAACATTAGAAATTGATTGGGAAAGGTTTTTTTTGACAAATGATTAGTGTTGGCCGAATATCTCTCTATTCGATTCGACAGCTATTCGATCAAATAGTGAGATCTTGTTCAGGTGATCGAATGCCAAATTCAAACAACATTGAAGTCAATGGTGGGAGAATTCTTACTGCTTTACTAGTTGTCTGTGTTCTTGGATCGAGTTTCTCTATCCAAGAACACAGGAGTCCTTTGTTCCTGGATACAGAAACTCTATCCAGAAACACATACTACAGGGCTGCAACAGGGGATCGTAGTGGAACTGCCGTTCTTCTGCAGTCCAGTTCACACGGTCACGTGACCGTGGGAAGAGAAATGCAGATGAACTCTGCACAGCTACAGCCACAGCTGCAATCATTGATGAGCTCAGTGTGCGATCCCCGGGGCACTAAAGGTTATTTAACCTCTAGTGCCCTGGGGATTGCACACTCTTGGATTGGCTGGAAGTCTCCCCATTAAAAACGTCTCGTGCTGTAATAAAAGTATCTCTTACTCTGTAACACATTTTCCAGCACAGTACTTTGATACATTTTTTACATTTTTCTTGCAGTGGATAAAAGAAAAATGTAACAAATGTATCATAATATTACTGTGCTGGAGAGTGTGTTACAGAGTAAGAGATATCATGTCATTGTAGGATAACCTGTAAAAAAAATAGTTAAACAAACACTCAAATAAATTAAACATTATTTTTTTTTAACACATTTTTTTTTATCCGAAATTTTGCCGTTGAATCTCGTTTTTTTGGGGTCTGGTCTATCCGAATTCGAACAGCCATATTTGGGTCGAATTTAAGGACAACCCGAATTCGAACACCAACACTACAAATGATTAAACATTGTATTGCAACTGAAACCTTTTAAATCATGATTCAAATAATGGTACAGCAAAAATTCGTATTTGAAAGCAAGGATCAATTTTAATTTTTGTCACATAGAATATGCTTAGCATCAGAAGTTCTCATTTATCCAGTTCATTGTATATCTAGTAGTAGTTGGTTACATGCAACTGGGCTTGTTCTTGTAATGTTGTAATTTCTACATGACATAAGGTTTTTTAAAATTTGTATGCAAAACACACACTAATTTACCAAATTAGTAATCAGTTATTTGCCAGGGATAATTCACATAGTTTAGTGAATGTGGTGACAATTTTATTTTGCCCAGTAACCTGTATAGCAATATCCTTACATGAAATGCTTTGGAGACACCCCCACCCCCATTTTCACACTTTTTGGAACACTTTGAAATCTGTGGATAACAATTAATGTTTAGTGGCACTACACAATGCAAGGTTTAAAGTGAAACGTTTTTTAAAAAAAATATTCTTAGAGCTAGAGTTTTTGACAGTCTGACATGCTGCATGTTTCCTTTGCAAATAACAAAAACTCTTTTGGCTCCTAGTAATTTTTCTTCTGTATTATATGAGCAGTGCTGTGTACTGCCAACTTATTCCTGGTATCTGTAAGATGCATGCACAGCAATGGCTTCACCAGTATACCACTCAATGGAGAGTTGAAGACCCCAGAGGATGCAGTAGAGAAGATGACCAGCAGTGGACAGAGCTGTGAGGGAAAGCAAGGGACAACTCTGAACTGGCAGTGCTAAAAGGAGGGCAAACACAGAGCTGAGTATACCATAATGTGCTTGCTTCAGATGATGCCTACCCACACAACAGTTCTATGTTGAGGCAAGCACAAACTTTAATCCTCGACATGTTTAAATTATTTGCTACTGTAGGGGACTGCCCTTTTCTGCTTGCTGTGTTGTAACTTTGTAAATTGCAAATAAAGTTGTTGAAGTGTTTCCTGTCCCTGATAGTGGCCTTAGAAACCCCATCAGAGATCACTTAGGAAATGCAGGAAGTGCAGGGGCAGAGATGATAACATGTGCTCAGCCAAGGTAGGTGTCTGCATCCCTTCCAGAACACACTGACTGCTGTGTCCGTGTGTAGTTCAGTAATATAATATTACCCTCTGTATTAATGGGGTATATGTGATATCTGTTATCAGAAATTATTACCCCCTGTAATAATGGGGTATATGTGATATCTGTTATCAGAAATTATTACCCCCTGTATTAATGGGGTATATGTGATTCTGTTATCAGAGAATATTACCCTCTGTATTAATGGGGTATATGTGATTCTGTTATCAGAGAATATTACCCTCTGTATTCATGGGGTATATGTGATTCTGTTATCAGAGAATATTACCCTCTGTATTTGTTATCAGAGAATATTACCCTCTGTATTAATGGGGTATATGTGATTCTGTTATCAGAGATTACTTTGGGAAAACCTTACTGTCAATGTATCAGCTACATACACAAATATATATTGGCTCTGCCTTTTCAGTAATCTTTGCTGATCTGCGTCCCCTGTCTAGTTACATCTAGCATAGGTTAGGCATCCGATGGCCCATAGGTAGCAGAGGTCCGGTTGCATTGGCAGATTAGTGTGATTGCTAGGGTCTAAGTGGTAGTGCAGAGAGATTGTTCCTGAACTCCAGAGACTTTGCCTGCATCCCTGCAATCCAGAATCACAGCATACACAGCCCAATTGCTGGTTGCAGGATCTCCTTTCTGCTGTTTTCAGTATCATCTCATCAGGACATCTTTGTTATAATCAACTCCAGAGGCCTCTGCAACTAATCCTGACACTGATCATAACTGGAGATATAAAGCTTACAAATACTCCAACCTGTGTGTTCATTTAGCTGCAATGGTTAATGTTGCATGCTGGGTGTAGTGGTTCCTCAGATGTTTTATATTGCTATTATTTCTGGTTAATGTCCCAGGAAGGGAGCTCCTCTGCTAACAGAGACCCTGTCCTGGGTGGAGGCACTGCCAACTTTATTAGTATCCTCACTCTTCCACATAGCAAGACCCAGGATCCTCTCTGTTATCTACAGGTTAGCGCCATAGCCTGGTTTGTGAGGGTCAGTTACATGACCCCCCCCATAACAGGGCTACACTACCATTGCCTGGTAATCCCTCAATATTATACAGTGGCACTACAAGATTCAAATATATTTTTTAATAGCTTGATATACTCTAAAAATCAACGAGGCTCTCTGGAACAAGCATAGCTGGCTAGGTGCACCAAAAAATCCTAGACAGACAGAAACAAAGTGGGGAATCATGGCAGGGAGATTTAATTTTTGGAATATCCAAAACATATTAGAAGCTGAATACCTTTAAATAGAAGAATCCATCTAAATTAATTTTGCTTGGGCACTCCATAGGGTTTATGACCTCTTTACTGAACAGGATCACCTAAAAAGTTACTTAATGCCTCTGAAAAAAAAATCTCTCTGAAATCAACAGCATTGTGAGTTCATGTGTGTTTGGCGGCATGGTGGTTCTGCAATTGGTTTATGACAGGTCCACATTCATAAAGGTATGCAGCAAATCATGGTAATCATCTAATTCTATTAATAGGGTATTTAGGTACATACAACACTTAATGAATGACATTTATTTTACTAAAGAACGGTGTATCATAAATGAGTGACTCTTTCTGTAATAAAGAAGTTTATATTATCATTGCTGATTCTCTATAGGCACTTTGCAGACACTTCCTGTCTATATGTATGCAGTGCATCAACTGATGCATGATATTTGTCAGGGTGGCTTTCCTAGGGCCAGGTTCAGAACTTCCTCAGGATCCAGTGTGACTTCCAACAGCTGGCACCTTGCTAGCTGCTCACTACAGTGCTGAGTCTTAAAGAACAAGTATACCATTCATTCTCTATGGGGCAGCCATGGGTAGAAGCTACTTGTAGCATCTCCACCAAAGCAGCGGTTCGGTGGCATGAGGAAGTGGTAACCGCATTGCCAGTGTGAACATAGCCTCATGCTGATGGCAGTAAAATATTCAGCAAGATTCACCAGCAGAGCAGTTTGCATTCTTCATTAGAAAAGCAAATGACGGGGAGACAACACAGAAGAACAAATGAAAAACAGACAAAATGTTGTCACATAAAAAACATTAATGGTGGGGTTACTTGGAATTGAAAACTAACTTGGAAATTGACATTGAAAATTTGGACTTGGAAAACTAAAAATGACTTATAAAAAGACTTATATGAGATTGTAGTGCTTGGCTTTACATATAGCATACTGGTGTAGCTTAGAATGTTCTAAGGTATGACAGCTACTCATATAGTTCAGTACCTAGAAATGACGCCAGGTACAGCCGGGTGACTCAATACATTTATAGCAGGAAAAGCCAATGACAAGTAGAGTTTCCCTTAAGTACAGAGTCATAAGCCATGGCAGATCTGGGGGTGGCATGGATGGTGTACAGGAGCATAGCATGGTGTCAGTGTTTTGGTTATAGTTGGGCAGGGTTAAAAGTGACATGGAAGGAGGAGCATGTCCCTAACACTGAACAAGCTGTGTGCTAGTCACCTCCCTGGTCCCATGTACAGTCAGTGTGTCTCACTCCAGATCTGCATGTACAAGACACACAACAGCTCCTGAACTGCACTGTCCTGGTGTGGCAGGAGCTCTGTTCCTGCCCCTTCACTGCCCATGTGTCCTGGCTGGGCACACATTGATGGACACCCTGAATGTCACCGAGCACCTGCTGCTGCTGGCCCTTGTGTTTGGTAAGAACTTTTTCTTAAGTCTGCTTTACAAACTGTGGCTGTGTAAAGTAATAGCAGTAAATGTAATATTAGCACAGCTCAAGTGACATTCAGAGCTTGTGTTTCTAGAGCCTTACAGTAGCTGCAGGGCTATTATGTCAACTTATCAAATGTATATACCGTAGATATTCTGCAGACAATATAAAACAAAATATATTTACATTTGCTCCAGTGGCATTGGATTGTTGTATACTAAATTGCGTGCAATAATCAATTCGCTAATTGTAGTAAATCTGGGTAAACTTTCTGAAATGGGAAAAAACTGATTATTTTTTATATAATTGGATTAAATCGGGTTGTAATAAAAAGCTGGAGGATCAACCAGACAGCCAGGTATGGAGTTGGTTATGGCAACACTGTTGTGAGAGAGACCCTAAAGGACTAGGATAGTGTCTAGCATTAAGTCTACAGGGTAATTTTTGCTATATATGTATATCCAGACTATTGTATTTATTAATACAAATTGTGTGTGTTTAGTAAGTTACCAATACAAATGATCGGTCTTTATTTTTCAAATGTATTTGTTACACAAATCGCTATTTTCTTTTTTTAACAAATTTTCAGCTTATAAATAAATATTAAAATAAATAAACGCTTGATAGGAAATATATATAGCCATAATCAATTTACACAGCCTGCACAGAGGTATGTGAGGGATCCAGATGGCCCAATTACTAAAGGATGGAGGGGGATATAAGACCAGTCCCCCTGCACAAGGCCAGGCAGTGTTTTAGGAGAAATACACAAAGTACACCATGCAACAAGCAATACATATTATTTTTTTTACACAACATCTGCATATCCTGGAGCTCAGCTTTAAGAACAGTTTAGAAGTAGAGGTTTAGTACCCTAAGCAGTAGGTCATATTGAAGGATATACTGTAGGAGGTAATACAAAGCAACCAATCACAATTGTTCTTTCCCTAGTCTACTGAAGTAATACTAAAATTAAAAACAGCTAAGGTATACTGCATCTTTTACATTTAGTAAAATTAAACATGCCGTTTATAAAATAAACCATGTGTCATATAATATATGCAGCAATCTTGTCTCCTCAAAAAAAAAGAGCCGATATTATGTACCCGACATTAAAGTGAAGTTACCAAGTCCCTTGAATAGCAAGTGAAGGAATCATGTACCCCCCACAAATAACAAGTGCAGGTAATATGTCCTCCAAATAATAGGTGCAAGAATGATGCCTCTTGGATAACAACCACAGGTTTCATGTCCCTCACGTTACAAATGCAGGTAATATGTCTTCCTAAGTAACAAGTGAAGGTATTATATCCCTCCAGATACCAAGTGCAAGTGACTTATTTAAATACATTTTAATTTTCTTCACCAAACAAACAAATCTGATTAGTTGGTTTAGAGAAATAAAGATGTTTTTGGATTATTAGTGGTTGACAAAGTTTGATCTTCCTTGTGTCAGTTTTCTTTACTGGTTAGGGCACCTAAAAGTGTTGCAGCGTATCTCTGGAGCCAAGCCCCCTGCTGTTCTGCCTGCTGTTACCCAAAGTACCCCTGTGACCTCAAGAGTCTTTTGTGACCGCAGGTACCCCCTGTGACCTCATGAGACCCTGAGGGTCTTGAGAGACCCCGGGTGCCTCCTGTAACTGCATGTGTTTCCTAACCCCCTAATGCCTCCTGGAAGCCCAAGAACCCAGGTACCTGCTGTGCAAGTGTCTTCTCTGATTTAGATGACCTCACATGTTACTGGGATCTTCTAACTTCCTGCATTCCTACTTACTTTTACTGCTTCACTAGTTACTGATTCCAACCTGTTCCTGAAGACATCTGCTCACTGCCCATCCTGCCCTTGGCTCTAAAACTGTCTGTTGTTCTGATGACTTACTATACAGATAGCTGGGTAAGAGAAGAATGAACAGCTCCAACCACTTGTTGGTAACATGCCTACCACATAATTGAGGCTAGAATTGGAGGCTTGGAACATTGTTTGAGAACAGAGAATTAGAACATTGTATCATGATCCCCCCAAATAACGCGTGCAGGTATTATGTTCCCCCAAGTTACAAGTGCAGGTATCATGTCCGTTATGTAACAAGTGCAGATACCATGTCCTGCCAAATACCACATGCAGGTATTTGTCCCCCAAAATAATGCGTGCAGGTATCATGCAGCCCCCCCCCAAAATAACAAAGGCAGGTAATATATCCCTTCAAATACCAGGTGCAGGTATCATGCTCCTCAAATAACAAGTGCAGGTATCACCACCTTCCCTCCAAGGTATTATGTCCTTCAAAAAGCAAATGCAGGTAAAAAAGGATTATTGGGCTGGCTTTGGCCAGCAGAACAGTTTAGGGACACTTTCCTATATTAAAAAGAAATGCTATTGGTTGTGACAGGATACTGGACGTACTCATTATCAGTGCTTTTTGCCTTGGTATACTAAATAAGCATGCAGGTGTGGGAAGCACAACAACATTTTACTTTAAAAAAGGAAATGAATGAAATGTTATGTGAAGAATTCACATGTCGTGACGTACAGCAGAATGAGAAGAAAAATGCTTCTCTTTTACAAGTAAACAGAGGAAACATATGGCTTTATTGGCAATATGTAAACAGAGGTATTCTGCTCTATCTGTATAGTACATGCCATAAGACATTGTATAAATCAACATATATATATATATATATATATATACTGTATACTCTGCTACATAACAAAATACTTTGCCTTTTCTTTTCTTAGCAAATGGTGACAGCTATCCAGCTGCTTTGCCTAGTGTTAGTTTTTCTTTTGTTCTAAAGCAGAAATACATAAAAAGGGTTCTATTGTTATTGTTATATAGTATATGCCCTGAGAAAAATATCTTAAGCTCAGGAATGCACCTGTCTCTCCATACCTGCAGTCACAGGAAACAATATATTTTTACATTTTAGATGAGAATTTTTAGCCATTTATATGTGTTTATGAATAAGATTTGAAAACATTTCTTACCCAATGAATTCTAATTCTGTTTTTGTCATTCTGTAAAAGCTACCCTTCTGTAAATTTGCAAATACTCAATGCATCACAAGTGTATCACAAGTTATATTACCAGTCAGGAGAACATACTTTGTAGAAACACTAGCTGACAAGAAATTAATGAATTAAAGTCATGCTGTATTACACTGACCGTCATTTTTGTTTTTATAAGTCATAACTGCTTTTCTTTCATGACTTATTGGGTAGGACTTTTGCCTTCACAGCACCTACGATCCCAATTTGAATCTCAGTGTGTTTATTACCAAAGAGTTGGTATGTAAATAAATGTACATAAATAGTCTGCAGTTTAAAGTGTGCTTAAACTCCTAAAGACTTTTTAGCTTTTTTTAAAGGTATTTGTATGCGCCTGTTTCTAAGATATTCATACTTTGCTGCCTGTAAGCCTACAGCAGTCTACAATCAAAAAGTCAGTTTATGTAAGGAAAAATCTCATTCATTTTTAATATCACTCCAAAGGTAACAGACCGATATTGTGGGTCGCTTCAGCTCATTGCAATGCAAGTTATTGTGTTGCTCCAGGTAAATAAAGGGTTTTGTGCTTTTTTAGCATAATAACGATTGTGGCCAGCCAAACTACTAACTGAATCCTTGAGGGATTTTTGTAAAAAAATTTGTCAATACAATACTGTTTGAAATACCCTACCTGATATGTTTTACCCAGTTAGACTTAAAATTACCTTTATCATTCTCTTGGTTACTGCCCTTTTTTAATTTAGGAATTTAAAAACCATCCGCCCTATCTAACTTGTTTATTTTTGGGCAGTATGGTGGCTCAGTGGTTAGCACTCTGGCCTTTGCAGTGCTAGGTCCCAGGTTCGGATCTCAACCAGGACACTATCTGCATGGAGTTTGCATCTTCCCCTTGTGTTTGTGTGGGTTTCCTCCCACATTCCAAAAGCATGTAGTTAGGTTAATGGGCTTCCCCCCAAATTTGACCTTAGATTGTAGTAATGACATATGACTATGGTAAGGACATTAGATTGTGAGCCCCTTTGAGGGACAGCTAGTGACATGACAATGCACTTTATACAGTGCTATATAATATGTTGGTGCATATTGGAGTATATAAATACTGTATAATAATAATAAAATCTCCTGTCTGCTATTACTATCCTGTGACCTCAAGTACCCCCTTTGACTTTCTGTAACTAAAAGTGCCACCTGTAACCCCAAGTACCTGCTGTGACATCATAAGACCCTAAGTACTTCCTGTGACCTTGAAAACCCCAAAATGCCCTCAATTACTGCATGTAAGCTGAAGTCCAGGGGTAAAACTTGGGCCCGGCTGGCAATGCTGCTTCAAAATTCTTAGCAGCAGAAGCTCTATGTTCTGTCAACTAATGCCAGAGAAAAGGTGCATTAGTGGAAAAGGGAAATGTTTCAACTCCCACCAATACCTTGAGCGAAGGGGGATCCTTTACTGACCACTAATGCTTGAGCTGAGAGGTGAAGGTAGAAAAATGTTCTGACCAGCAAACCTTTGGAGGGGGGGGGAACCATTCATTGACCACCAATGCTTTACCTCCCATTGTTGCCAATGCTTAATGGAAGAATTCTTCCTCCTTCTGCTATTGACAATGGGATATTTTCAAACCACGTACATTTTATCCTTACACTGCTAGCCAGTGCCTTTATATTTTTCCCACTTACCAGAAATTGTCACCACTTTACTCCTGACCTGTATATTGTCCTGTGTGTAATTCTGCTAAGTGTAGTTGTCTGTTTACATTTTTGTATAGAGAAAATCATATGTAATGAAATTTGAAAAATATATATTTTGTGCTGATGTTTATGTGTGTTTGTAAGACCATCAGTGACACTGTACTTTAAGAGTATTTTGTGGGCACAATGACCGCAGCATACTGTATACTGTAAATGGGCCCAGACTCCATTAAGCCATGCTCAGTTTTGAAAGTATTTTTTTTATCATGACCCCTGTTGGGATACATCTCCCCAAGGTGTTCTTTCTAAACTTCCAGGGAGGTTAGGAATACACACAAAACCGTTGCAGGTAGTTGGATTTGCTTTGAACAGGGACCTAATTTAGTTATATATTTAAAAATAACCATATTTCACTAAACTTTTGTTTTGTTTGCTTTTTTTGCTACATATTATTGTATACTAATGATTACAACAAAAAACTTATTGTTCTACTCTGCAGAAATGTCCTGGGCCATTATGTTAGATATTTGCAGACTCCCAGGAATTAGGCGTTGGCTTTTTATCTTGCAACACTGCCAAATACTCACGAAAATCTTTATTGGTAAGAGTGTGAAAAAAAGTCTGAAAACTTTTAGGGTGTATGCACTGCATCATTTATACAGTATAGTAACATATGTTCAGTGCATACAGTCCGGAGATCCAACAGGGCTACTTGAGGTTTTCATTTACAGACATGTGTAGAAAAAATGTTGATTATAGTATATAATATACAGTATGGCTTGAAATCAAATTTGGAAATGCAGGACTAATACGTGACAAATACCTCACCACTGATTTAACTGCCATCACTTCACAAATTTCTTTTCAAAACATATTGCATCACTAGCATCACATAATCTAATCACATTTTGATGTTTTCTTAAATAACGCTAGAAGCAGACTTTATAAAAGTCACATTCATGGGAATTTTATACGGTACAGATGGTATATTTTGGCAATATGAATGGAGAGTTGTGTAAAAGTACACTTGCATGTTTGGATATGGGGTGTGTCCCTCGTCCACGCATTCATTCATCAAAGCTTTAATGTTCCAATGATACTGGATGTTTATCCAATGAAGTTTTTTGATGCCTTATCCTCCCTAATTAATATTGATGCCATAGGGGTATTTTCTGGATTTTCACATTATATAAATAGAATATTCTTAATATCCTAAGTGACAATTTATAGCAATAATGTGATAATATGCCTATTTCCACAACATGTGGTAATGTTATAGGCATGGGTGCCCTGTGGTGCCATTCAGTAACATAGTCAGGTTAAAAAAAAGACAAGTTCAACCATTAGGGAAACAAACATATCCTAGATATAAAACCCAATGGACATAGATGTAAAAGGTCCCCAGAGTTACTTACCTATGCTGCAAAATACTTTGTTGCTTTTTATTCACCAAACATGCTGTAGGTCCAATTTGATTCTGATGCAATGTTTCTCCAGCTTTTGAAGATGAGGTGACCCTTAAAATAACTTCAACCAGTCTGCTCTTTAGCCATTGCAAAAAAAAAGCCATTTGCAAGAGGAGAGTACACAAAGGTGCACTGCATGCAGAACATGGAGTTGCAACACATGCACAAAAAGAATAGAATCAGTACCCCCTCTGCAAGAGAGATAAAACAAAAAAATCCAAACTAGAGTTCCACTTTAAAACAATATAGTTGCCACTTTACTACATATAGATATAATATTTGGTCCCAGCGATACCTTTACATAGACTTTAGATTTTGAAACCTGATGACAGCTTGTGTTCACTAATTTACTGCAGCTGCTATTATTTCCACCATATTACTATAAGCCTTTGGAAATTTTCTTCTGTAAAAGCTATAGCTCAGTTATGAACATATGGGCGACATGACGTCTGAGGGTGAGCCTACAAATCTAATGGGCAGCTTATTGAATATGTCATTGGAAAACACAAGGGTGTGTGGAGATTGGCGTATGTGTATTCATTTCTTACGCTGGGTGTTATTCCTGCTGAAGTCTGGGTACTATGACAGCATGGGGTGAGATAATCTGATATGATTATGATACATCTGTCCCTGATGAAATCACTCAGCTGTGCGGTCTGCAATGTCATTTATAATTACTATAGTGCTACCAAACATATATTGGGACAGAATAGTGAAAAATGCACGAAGGAACAGATGTAACATGTTACTAGCCAATAAAAATAAAAAAGGTAAAAAAAATATAGGCATCCCAACTGAATCCAGAATAGTTTTGAAAAGCAAAGCCGTGTTGAAGCTTGCTGATAGCCATATATTTCTATTGGGTAATTACTGATATTGCAAGGGGATATTCACTTGCTAAACGAACAGCCCACATTATTTTAGTAAATAAACCATTGTATATAGATAGCTCTAGGCACTTGCTGCTTATACATGCTGCAAGTTTTTTTTATTCTGTACTCCAGACAATTTTTTTTATTTTTTTACTTCTTAATGTTTTTATTTTTGATGTGATAAACAAATTGCTAAATTGTATTTGAGCAAACACCAACAAATTTTTTGGCTGCATAACTAAATTTGTATTGTATCCCAGAAAACATAAATGAATTTGAAGAGATGAATGACATATTTGAACATAGGGAATTGTAATCTATGAAAAAACAGATGTTTGGAAAGATGTTTTATTGTATGTGTGTTCTTAATATTCTTTGTAACATAATCCACTTCTGGAAATCTCAGGGCAAACATTTAATTTTAGGATGTTGCAAATGAAACATTTGTGAAAAAGTGAATGAAATACTACTAAACACTCCCATATTCCTATTGTAATACTGGTCTGGTATGAGTTATACAAAAGTTATAGTAACAGATTCCCTTTCCTATGAGTATTACAGGAAGGATCACAGTATAATCACTGAAGTTACTTTTAGAAACTGATGCACAGAACAGCTGCCAAACCTACTACCTTGCACGGCCACAAAAATAGAAACTCACGTGATCTGATAGGAACATAGATGTATGAGTCACTCTGTTTTGGCTTCCTTGTAGGTAATTTTGTTCCCACGTACCTTGACATAAATTATTTTAGATTTCTTTTAAATGGTGTTTTAAGGCTACAAAATATCAAAACAAATCAGTCACATATTATTGAATCTTTTGTATACTGCAAAGTTTTAAAGTAAAGCCAAAGCTAATACTAACTGCAAAAAACAATTCAGTCATCTGTTCTACTTTGATGTAAGAATTCAGTGCAGAGATTCTTAATTATTATAGATAACTTTGTATTCTTTTCAACTGCAGTTTTCTTCTCCGAAAGTGGGGATGCCCCTGAATAGATGTAGCTTATCATCCACCTTTTACATGTGATTTTGAATATACAATTATGAAAAACAGAATATTCATCTCTTGATCCCTGCTTGCTAGTCGTGGTCAGGAGACCGGTCTCTGCTAAATTTATGCAGCGACTATATGCCTATAGCAGTTTGAAATTTCCAGTGATTACATGACTGCTCTGCAGTGTGGAAATAGCTTTTATGACTTCTAGCACAGAAATGAATATTCAAACAGGAAAGTGAAGCACATGTTGTCCTTGTTTGCAATTACAAGGCAGACACAGACAGGTATAATATAAGCAATGTAATGTTTACAGTGGCTTGGGCCAGCTATGATTGTTATTACAGAAGAGGGAAAGAAAATGTAAGGGGTTTTATGTGCAGAGCTGCTTAAAATCCCTGAATAAGTTGAAAATGGTATGTTTCATATTTTATTATTACTTTAAACCAAAAGGGCAACATTAATGGACCAAATGGAGACTGGGAATTCATAATAACTAAAAGAAAGTGGACAACAAAGACTTTCTAGGACCCATTTATATCCTTCCAGTTTTCCTAGGCAGGGAGCCATTGTCTTACGGAAACATGCATTATGTGTGTTTATCATATTGTGGTACCAATCATTTTGAGTATTCAGTAAGGCAACACAACTGTAGTGCTTTGTATGGCACAATGTAAGACATACTTCCAAGGAGAGTAAACAATGGTCTCTGCACACAATTTAGTATTAATAGAACTATACAATAGAACACATTGGCCCTGATTCAACAAAGCTCCCCAAGGCTGAGGAGGATACACTTTTATCAGTGAAGCTGGGTGATCCAGCAAACCTGGAATGGATCTGGCCCAGAATTGAAAACATTTGCTAACAAATAGCTATGACTTTTAGGAATTCCATTCACCCAGCATCACTGATGAAAGTGTATCCTCCCAGCCTTGGAGAGCTTTAATAAATCAGGCCCAATGAACTTTGGTTCTGTTGACTGCCTAGTAACCATCTGTTTAAACTATGTCCATTTGTTCCATTAAATGGTAATGCATGTTGGTGCAATGCAGTTCAATAAATTTTGAATGGAACCCCAAAGCACCTACATTCAAACCAATGTACTAACACAATGCACAATGCACATAGACACACAAACTATTACATGTGTTTTTCTGCAGTACCACAAATCAGACTGGTATAAATGGGGCATTGCCCTTTTAAAGATTGAAGTTTACAGCATAGCTTCTTTACTTAGCCTAGTATAGAATCTTGCAGTAATAACTATCCACTGTTCAATGTTTCATTATTCAGTTACAGAAAAACTAAAATTTGCTACTCAGATGTACAGTACCTTGTAGGCAGCGGATGTGTATACTAGTGCATGAATAAATCTCCATTCATAAGAGTAAAGCTTTTGTTGTTGTTCTTGGCGGCTGCAGTATAGAGAGATTTCCCAACATAAAGAAAACATTGGACAACGTTTCATAAAATTATCCATGAAATTTGTACAGTATACCTGCTATAAAATGGTTCAGTAACATTGCCCAACAAATTATAAAAATGTCTATAATATATTCCTATTCTCTTTTCCCAGCAAGCCCTGTTGTCTTAGCAGAGTGGTGGTGACCAGTGGTACCATTGCAAGCATGCAGACAACTTTTGGGGTAGCAGAAACAAAAATACTTGACCTATATTCAGATACATTCAGTTTACAGAAAACTATTGCTTTTACTGAAAAAAGGAATTATGTGTCTCTATTTTCTACTTTTTTGAAAGGTTTTACCATTTTTCCATGGGTGAGTTCAGATGGAAATTCAACCGCACGACCTGAAACGAGAAGTCTACCATGTCCCATGTACATAGAGAACTGCTCAGGTATGTGTTTCGGTATTATTCTGATACCGGAGAACGAGGCAGTATAATTTACTATAATTCTCTTTATGTCTGCAGACTCCTTATTGTAGAAGGAGAACCCAACTATATGCAACACACTAATTTCTGAATTACCACTTGTTACCAAAGAACATTTTTAGAGTAATCTGCAGATATCATGTGCTGAGTAAATCACTTACCCTGTAACCCCTTTGCATGTATCCATGTTTTATTTATATATTTTGTGATGGTTTCCAGCTAGAGTAGAATGAACAAGCACTGTACACATAGCAATGTTCAGTTCTATGAAGTTGGGAGGCACCTCCCTGTGTCCTCCTATACAGAAAATAGTTGTTTAAAGATCTACTATGACATCAGTGGACTGCTAGATTTTTTCATGAGACAATCGCAATCTTTTGTTACGAGTGACAATTATCTAGCATGTGTGTGTGTAGCTTTACAAAATGTCAAACATTTGAAATTTGCCGTAGGCTCCAGGCTGTTAGAGGCAAAAAAAAAGTTTCTCTTCAAAAGCAATGGTTGTGTTTTTTTAATCTCCTTGTATACTGATTTGTAGTTGCTTTTTGTAGAAAACGTGGTCATAATGAAAATATTCATCAAACCTTACATAAAGTAAATACGCTGGAAATAAACATGTCTCTTAGAACACATTATTCTAAAAGGGATTTTCCCTGTGACTCATTTCTTGACTTGGCACCATAAAGAAGACTTATGATGCAAGGAGCTAAGCAAGATCTTAAAAAAAGGAATCTGCCAAGGAAGAGCAGTACATAGACAGAAATATCAGGCATTTAAATGTTATTGAGCATAAGGCTTAAAAGTACGAAGTACCTAATCATTTTTTCTTGATTAGTTTACCTAGTTACTTTATGTTGTATTAGTGACTGCCACTGATGTCCTTTCCTTCTGAAAATATTCTACTGGGGTTTTAAACTGCCAACCATTATCACTATTGTTGGGATGTTCATTCTTGAGTTTCTATATTGGGTGTCTATAGTGGCAGTCTGCAGTGGCAGCTTGATGGGTTCCTATACACATGGGGGTGAACACCCAAAACTCACACAAGGAAGTGGAGCTTTTAGAGTGTTTGAGACATGTAAGAAGCAAATAAAAATACACAGTTCATCATTGTAACCAGCAAAAAAGGAATTGTTTATTGTGTTTACTGTCTGACATCATTGAAAGTGATGTGTCAGTGGCCATCCTTTCCAATATGTTATACTAATTCAAACTACAAATTACAAATAATTGCAGCAAAAGATTTTTTTGCATTAGGGATGCTAAGACTTTTTTTGGACATGCCAGTTGTGACATGCTGGGGAGGTATAGTCAGAGATTGGGACAGAGATGTATTAAAATCAGTAGTGCTATAAATGCACCTTTGTATGTAGAAATACATACGCTATAAAAATAGATATAGAAAGGATTATCAGCCTGGCCTTGCAACGCTAGCATCCCAGGTTTGAATACTGTTCAGGACATTATTTGCATGTCAGTGTATGCATAGGTTTTCTCTCACACCCAGGAAAACATACTGGTAGGGAAATTGGCTTCCTCTCACATTGACCTTTAAATATGTCAGTGATTATTAATTATGAAATGGACTATATTAGACTGTGAGCTCATCTGATATGACTTTTAACTCTGTAAAGCATTGTGTAATATTTTGTTGCTTTAAAAATAAATGATAATTACAATAGTCTGTGATTAATTAATAATCTGTGGTTATTGGCAGAGGCATAATTAGAATTCAAATGGCCTCAAATAAAAAAATTCAAAAAGGGCTTCCTGATCCCCCAGAAAAAAAATAAAAATTATAGTATATTCACCTATAAGCAAAGTTCTGGATATTGCAGCTATGGTGTTTGGAGGTTGCAGGGGAGGGTAAGGTGGATCATACAAAGATATCAGTGAAAAAGTTTATGAGAAAATCATGCCATACTGGTATCACCAATAATGTCTTTAATAATAATTACCAATAATGACAAACTAATAACACAATAGCAGAGGACAGAACTGGAAGGTTACCCACTTGCAGTGACAATGACGGGCATATTCTCCATGGGATACAACACTAGATGATATCTTAGCAGTAAAAGATATACATATATAGCAGTAAAAAATATACTGCTATATTACACATACTTAGCAGTAAAAAATATATATAAGACTGGAAGATTTCTTGAAGCAGGAGGAAGATCTTGTATCCAACAAGGGCATCAATTCTTTGAGGCATTACATCATGATACTAATTTGGAGTGGCTCCAACATCTATAGAAAGTATATACATCACAAAAAAAAAAAAAACCCTCAACAAGGAAGCAAAGGTAAAAGGGTTTCTAAGTTAAATTCCATAATAAAGGTTTATTCACCCTCCAAACCATTTTCAAAACCTTCAGCAGATTTCCAACACACCCCACAGATTATAGCTAGTTCTGCTTCTTCAGTGGATATTTTATTGAGAGTAGTTTGAAGCAGTCTTTCTAGCACTAATCCAAGGGGCAGCATGATGGAAGCAGTGGGAAAGAAAGGGAAAAGAAAGAGAAAAGGGTAGGGCTAACCCGGTCCATGCCACAGTGGAAATTTGAAGCCTCATGCCATGATAAATCAATACATGCATTCAGGCATTGGATTGTCAACAAACTCTCACTTCCTGTATGCAAAAAGACCAGGGAAAGGAAAGGACCCCAGCTGTGAAATACATTGACACCTATCAACACAGAGTTTTAGAATCTGAGTAAGAAATTCCTGCTACATTTCTGAATACTGTCAGCCTTCAAGGAACCTGGGATCTGGATCTGAAAATGTATGCAAACAATATGAGAAGTGTTTGTTCTGCCAGTCTGAATGGAAAAGATGCCAGCTCTTATAAGGCTTTATGTTTATATAATCCAATATGCCAGGGAACAGAGTGTGAAGCACAAGTACAATATTACATTTCCTCTTACCTGTATTGTGCTTCACTTAATGGAAAAATAAACACTGGGGACAACATTACCTTTTATAACATTTATTATATTAGCTGATGCTGTAAATGGCTGTCTTTTGTACTGCATGGACAGTTTACTTTTTTACAGGTTCAGCAACACAAATTTACTTGCAACCACTACTTGCTGACCAGTTGTCAAATTGTGTGAGCAGTAGGAGAACCTGCACAGGCTACTGAAAAGAACTAGAAGGCAGCAAACAAGAGGAGCACACTTCCATTTCTTCTGGCACAGAAACACAGTTTGCTTTAAGGCCCATTTAGTAGCATTTGGCTTAGGTTTGGGATGCTTTAAAAATCCGACGTGCTTTAAAATGCTTTTGCAATTCATGTGTATGGGGAGAGAAGCTTTGCTTTAATATAAATTAAAAAATTATTTTTATTTACATTATAAAGATCGCTTATACTCCAGTTTAATGTTGTCTAATTCTTTTGTAGAGATTTCAGAGCCAGCAAGATGGAGGGGTTTTTTCTCCCGGTGTCCAAAGTCATACAGACATTACTGCATAAAGGGAAAATGTCGTTTTGTTGCAGCTTTGAAGGAACCATCCTGTAGGTAAGTGGTAATATGTTGTGAAATATGGGATTTATTTATAAAGCAGTGAATCTGACATTCACTGAAACATTTCCTGGTGGTGAGTCAATTATTGCCATTGAAACACATAAACCTTGAAGATTCTTCACCAGGGAATATTTCTGAGAATGTTAGCTAACCTCACGGCTTTATAAATTAACCCCTATTTATATGTTTCCCAGGCTATTATATATTGCCTCAAACAGTACTTCAGGTACAGCCTCTGCTCATAATTCCTGCCCCTGCTCACAAGCTCCACCTCTTTAACATCAGCCAATCCGTAGAGAGGTTGTGTGCACTAACAATACCATATCAAATGTGCACACTTAGAAACATAAGGGCAACAGTGATCTTTATGTTGTAACATCTGAGGTGGTATCTAAAAAATTGCATTAGTACTTTGCATCTTGTTGCATGCTTAAATAACTCAGAGAAGAGAATAGTCTTTTATAGTATGAATGTGCTTGGTAAAATAGAAGCAATAGAACAAAATAATAACCTTTCCATAATATATTTAATAAATAATTGCTGTGCTAAGTAGATTTTTTAAAGGAATCAAATTTCTAGTATTTATTATATAGGGGGAAGCAGTAAAGATTTAGATATGATTATTTGGCATACATTGAAACCATGTATATCTCATTGTGTGTTAAATAACATATAAATTCATTAGCAAATTCTAATATTTTTTTTGCAGGTGTGAAAAAGGATATACAGGGAAAAGGTGTGAATACCTTGACTTATTTTACCTAAAAGAAGATCGAGGTCAGCTTGTTGTGATTAGTCTGATTATTGCCATGGTGGCTCTTATAATCGCCATTATTACAATATGCATATGTTCACAGTAAGTAAGCTGATATTCATCTCTATGTTCTCCCTGCACTGCTTTTTATGTGGTTTTATTTCTTGTTAAACAATAACTAAGGATCAGGATCTTTTTTTGTTGTAACTAAACTACAAATGCAAAAAAAGTTTGTGAACCACTACGAATTTTTATATTTTCTGCATTAATGGCTCATGAAATGGGATCTGATCTTTCTTTGATTTGTCATAATTATATATACAAAAATATACCTAAAAAGTTTAATGTATAAAATAGGATATCAGAAATTTCCTCAAACATTTCCTTGTGGTAATTGATTCCCATCCAGGGAGTTATTAACAAGTGAAAACTTTCTCGGCAGTAACACCAGTAGAATGTTTTATGTGACTGCTTTTTACACCATCATAGTCAATGGTAAAAATCATTTAGGCCCATTCCTTTACAAAAAACAATGCAATTTATGCATTTTTGGCATACCTTGTTGGAGCAGTCTGCTTTACATTACGTCACAGAATTTCTGTAGGCTATGGTAAAGTCATTAAATTTCTTTTCTATTGTATGTGTTTTTTCCATTTTTTATTTTTTTTATATTTCAATATCTTTATTAAAGGACAGCAGAAAAATACTACACAAGAAAAGCCATAACATAAAAGAAGGACAGAATTGGCATTACAACTATATGTAACAGATTACAAAAATAATTAAACATCAGTTAAACATTATTAAACAGGAAACTGACAAAGCACATAAAACTGACAAAGACATAAGAATTGCCCTGGACCCTTATCAACCAGCAGGTTATCCTCAAGTCAGTTCTGCACAAGGGTCCACTGTTGGCTATGTACACCACTGACTAAAGTGGTGAGAATGGAATTGGAAATAATTGAGGAAGAAAGGCAAAACACTGGAAGTGATAGGAAAAAGTCAGAAAAGGGATAGTAGCTGGAAAGTAATGTGTCACAGGGATCACAAAACCAAATTCTACAAGAAAAAGCTCTACAAGAAACTGATACAAACATAGTAGAGGCTACTGAGAATTCACAATGCCTGTATGAAATCAAGGGGTGCTTGGTGCTCATTAACAAACTTTAGATAGTAAGCAATGCAGACGTTTTTCATGGAAGAATACCAAGTATAAGTACACGAGGTTGTAACTTATTTTAGGTTCTTCATTTTAATAATCTGGTTCTAAATACTGTACAGTGCCCCTACTCTGATCTTTTTAGTATGCCTATTTCTCGGGACAGGCATTTGCAAACTGTTATTGATTTAAATAAAATGTCTTACTATGGACTATCATACCCAAGGGTTTAAAAAATATTCTTTCATGACTTGAACAGATCTTTTCCTGATGATCTCCTGATATAAGATCCATTTTAATTAGACCATGCACTTCAAAAAAAGAGTATTTTAAAAAAACAGTTGAAATAACTTTTTCAACAACAATGACCTTGCCTTTACCAGTGGTCACCAACCTTTTCGGACCTACAGACCACTAAATGCACGGAATCTGGACCGTACATGTGTGAGGTGCAGTGTGTTACTCAAAGGGAAAGAAATTTCCCCCGTATTTACGTCATGATGCCAGAACCCGTCCACTCCCCCATTGCAGGTCTGAGACTGTGATGGGAGGGTGGGCAGCTTGTGTCCATGCTGGGGACATGGTCTGCAGCTTTGGCCAGTGCGCTCCCCAGCGGAGTTCTTTTCCTGACCCTGCTGGGGGGGCGCACCAGCCAGAGATGCAGACGACCAAAATAGTGCCTATAGTGACCTGTCAGATTTTTTGTTTCTTTTTTTGCATAAAAATATTAAACGTAACGTTTGGGTATACTTTTTTTTGTCAAATAATAATAAAACTACAATAGATCAGACATATCACTAACCAGAATTAACATGTTGTATGTAATGGCCTGCTTAGTACAGTTACCAAGGTCTGCATAAAGCATAACTGAACTCAGAAACACTTTTGCACACAAAACCTAAAGCTGAGCTCCCCTCTTTTGTTTGCACATATCAAGCTGTTTGTAAAATGTTTTTGGAAATGAAAATTGTGTCAGTTGCATGAGCTGGGAAAATCATGTCATTTTAAAAATTTGCAGCCCCCATAAAATGAGAGACAACACGTTCTCCAGCAAAGTTAGATGACATTATACACTAATAAAACAAGGTAATTTGTTAGCTTTAGGTACGTAGCTTGGGATGAGCTCAAGTAAAGCAAAGTTTAGTTCAGGTCTTCCTTAATACCGTTCAAGTATATTAAAGTATTTTTGTCCAAATCTAGTTATCCTTCAAGTTCATTCACCTACCTCAATTCACACTCAATGAACATATTCACTATGCAAAATAGTGTCTACAATATAAAATACATTACTTGGCTGTGTTTACTAATGCAATGGCTTTGTTCTTTAACAGTCGCTGCAGAAAAGCACACAGAAGAAAAATGAAGGCAAAGGAAATGGAGAACCTGAATAATGATTCCACAGGGAAAATCGAAGAAACCCATTTTCCCTAGAGGTAAACAAATGCATCAAGACAATATAAAAAATAATGACAAACTGATGTATTAGGATGTATACTTAAGGGGAAAATAAAATATAGAATTTTTTTATGTAATTCCCTCTGGATTACTGTTGTGTTTTGAGCTGCAGCCAGCAGAGTTATAGATGCCATGGTGCTGCTCTTTTCATACAGGTATGCATAGATTTTTTGAATGGCTGACAAGTCTAAATTGAACCTATTACAACAAAAAGTTGTTTTTGTATTGTTTATAATTTCCTTTTGAAAACACTAGTTGTCTGGCTTTCTTCACTGCTTTCTTGTTTTATTACTTTCAGAGTCACTGACTTCGAACAAGCATGTAAATCAGAAAAAAGAGTAAAGTCAAGACTCCTGATTTGCATTTTTTCTTCATCAGTAACTGAAATCTATTAAAGTTGGAGGATCAGAATAACATTAATTTAGCTAGATTGTATAGGAGAGATTATCAGTAGCTGCCTTGATTTTACTCTTGGGAAAACCTAACTTGAAATTAAACTTAATTCAAAGTTAAGTTTTCTCTTGGGAAAACTTAACTTTGAATGAAACCCAGGGAAGAGACTTGTTGTCCGCACTTAATGTATATCAGCACATCAGAATCATTTGTGTTAGCATGTACTACCATGTGATTTTCAATACAGAAAATTTGCTGCCTGCACATGCCATGCATAAAATCCAAGCTCCATCTGGTGGTTAATCTACAAATCTGTGTCTGTGTGTGTGTGTGTATATATATATTACATTACACATACATCTTTAGGAACTCAAAATATGTACTCAGACCTTTTAGGAGCAGTCTCATTCAATAAAATATTATTATATAGTCATTATTATGTACTTGATTTGTGATTTGACTATATCAAATAAATCTGCTTGCTATGGCCTGTTAGCATTTTAGTTAAGGTTTTTAATACTTTAGTAATTATTTTATTATTGTGAGCTTGTATTTTTATAGCTCTGTCATAATATGCAGTGCATGTCCCTAACTTAGTCATGTTGTGACCACAGGCTAAGGCCAATTTTAGAAGGGAAGTCATTGAACCTAACTGCATGTTTTTGGGAAGAAACCATAGCGCTTGGTGGAAAACTTTAAAAATGCCTAAGATTTTAGTCTTTGATACCCTTGTGCTGCAAATACAAGACCACTAGCCACTGAGCTGTCATGCAAATGTATTGGTATAAAGGACTCTTTATTGTTTTTTTATGTTGAAATTTCTGGACTGTAGCCTGTGCATTGTAATGATTGTGGTGTTACATATGAGACTTTTAGATGCCATGTGAGGGTTTATTCTTAAATATGAAGGGATAAGAACTTTTTCTGTTGAAACCTCTTGCTGTGTCCTGGTAGTGGTGATGGTGGTGGGGGTGCTGCATTACACAGAGCGACAAGAAACAGCCTCACATTTGAATATTCATTTTTGGGTATTGACACCTAACATCTTATGATTTAATTTGCACAGGTGACAATGGAGCGACCTGCAGGCAGGTTTCATGCTGCTGTTACAGAAAAGGATAGACTCTGCCATTGGATACATGTAGAAGACCATGTGTGGAAGGACTGTAAATCCAGTGGCTGCGACCTGGATTAGGTTTTGATGATATTGTATAAAAAAATGTTGTTCTAAGCACAAGGTATCATCATCTAGAACCCCCTTAGGTATTTCTGTGTTGTCCGACTGATTAATAATGATTTGTAATATTTATTTTGGCAGATATGACATAATATGAAAATTTTTAAACTGATCCAGTGTTCTGGTTAGCCTTAAACTGATCATTGACATCAGGCAGGTGCTTGATCTCAGCAGAATGTCTAGTTCCCTATATACTTATATGCTTAGTCGAGTCAAGTGTCTCCTATAGGTAGAATAGGAACAGAGAACAGGTGCTTGTGGGGGAGGGGGGGAGAAAAGGATTTGGAACAAGTTTTTTTAAGTATTCAATAGTCTTGCCTGTACAGTAGTCAGCCACTGTAAGCAAATGTCTTACATGTGGGGTCATCCATGAGGCTTGTGTACATTTTTGTAAATTCTTTTATCTGTTATTACCTATGAACACTACAGGTAGAATGATGTGGTGCTGCAAAAGACTACATGAAGCGGTGTGCGGGCATTTAGTGATATATTGTATGGAAAACGTTTTTAGCAGTAATAAACCCTGCCTGCAATAATGATTGGAATACTTGGTTTAAGCCAGGTCTTTCAGGTAAAGAATTCACCAGATTATAGTACAGCAAAGAACATTTGTGATCAGGCAGGATTTTTATTGCAGAAGTGGCAGATGGTGTTTTTTCTGCAATGAAACATATTTTCCTGCCTTTTGATCTTTTTTTAAAAACCACTGATTTGCTTATGTGCTAAGAGTATAATGTAGGGATATGCCAGGTATTCCGGCACTCTCCCTGGGACTATCATCCTGTCTTGGCCAGTCAAGATCAGGAATCTAGAAGAGAAGCAGAAGAGGATGGCAATAGTGAGTGTATTTAAAATGGGAACAGGCAGGTAGGGTTATTTTATTGCAGAAGAGACTCTGCCATTCCCTTTTGCACTTAAGGACATGCCTGGTTGCTATTTTTTAAAGAAAGGATTTAGTTTTCCTTTAAGCTATGTACACACAGTATAGTCACCCAATCACCAAGCATGTCTGTAAAGTTACAATTTCTCCCTGGGGCAGATCTCTGGTTTGATCCCTTTAGGGTTCATAAAATGCTAAAGAAGAAAAACTGTACAAAATATTCACATTGAACTCGAGCAGATTTCTTGAGGAGTACACATGAAGCTGAAGTTTGCCTCCCCTTGGAAATGTATTTCAATGCAGTATTTAACACACAAATGACAAAAAAAACATTATATATATATATATATATATATATATATATATATATATATATATATATAATAAACAGTCATGTGACAAAAATATATACAGTTGTTGAGTAAAAAAACCAACAGATACAGTTTGGTATTTTCCTGGCTATCATGCCAAGATCAAAAGAGCTGTCTAAGGCCCTCTTAAGAAGGTTGTGGATATCTATGAGTTTGGCAACTTATTTGAAATGATGGCAACTTCCCCCCACCTATCATTGCACTGATTGTAAAATAATCACTGGCATAGATTTCAAATGACTGTTAATTTGATCAGGACTGACCAGCCCAGGAATTTAGGCCAAGAGATGTTTATTTGAAATGTCGTATTTAATGTAAAAGTGTAAGGATCTATTAGGATTTTAATTTGCACCAATTAAAACTTTGAGGCAGTGGTGCCAGGAAAAAGCATTTGGCATCCAAAAAGAACATCAGAGTAAGACTACAGTTTGCTATTGATCATATAAGCTAAGAATAAAAATTCATGCTTTAAGGATTAATTGATCAAAGAGGGATTGTTTGTCCACAGTATTAGATATATTTGGCACACACTTAGAACAGTATTTCAGGGGAACGACCCCATACCAACTGTAAAATATGGTGATGGAAAAACCTGGATAGCATGGGGTCATTGAGCCTGATTTATTATTGGTCTCCAAGGCTTCATCAGTAAAGCTGGGTGATTCAGCAAATCTGGAATGGATTTCTTTTAAAGTAATTTGCTATTTGTTAGCAAATGTTTTCAATCCTGAGGCAGATTCATTCCAGGTTTGCTGGATTACCCAGGTTCCCTGATGAAAGTGTTTCTTCTCTAGCCTTGGAGAGCTTTAATAAATCAGGCCCATTGAGTCAATAATAAATACAACATTTATATCCAAATATGTTTGATAAGAATGTGTGGTCATTTGTCCAAAAGTTAGAATGGAAACAGACCTTTCAACACAACAGTTATCTGAAGCACTCTTACAAATTGTGCAAATAGCTAAATGAAGGGTCATAGACTGGCCTAGTCAAAGCCCAAAATTAAATGACAATGAAAATTTGTATGGGAATTGAAATTTGCAGTAACATATAAAAAACCCACACATATAATATAACTAAAATAATTTTTTCATGAAGGTGTGGTCCAACATTTTACTATGGTACACAATGGTTAACAACTCTGTCCCTCTCTACAGTCATAAACACATAATAGTACAAAGGTTAAACATATAAAAAGACTTAACAATTTGTTTTTTTAGAATGATCACTTTATGTGTAGTGCACCATTTTAAGCAAATTTGCCATTGTCTATCTAATATCTTTCAAGTACGGTACATTAAAGTGCATTCACCCAACTCTAGTTACCTTTCAGGTACATTGCTCAACTTAATTTGCACGAAATGAACAAACAAGCATTAATTCAATAATTTGCATAAAAATGACTGCATATGATATTTGCTCTAGCATAACAATATGGCAAACAAACCTCCCACAACAGTGCTCATAGGGAAGCATCAGAGTAGCAGCCGGAATAGAATGACACTTCCTTGTATGCACAATGTATTTATTATATTTAAAAACGCTACAATTCAGTATTGGAAGAAATATGGTTTCTGCCTTATTCAACCTAAAGTTTGTAGATTGAACAATCAGATTGCACATGAGTGGTCAGCTGTATGTCTAGTTTTGGATTTACAGGAGCTTAATAAAAATAGGGTATGCTGTATGATACAACACTTAACAATTTTTTGTAAAACAATATTTACTTTTTCCATTGAAAAGCTCATTACTTTCGCTTTTAGAACACTTTAAACATTTCCATTGTTTGCATTCCCTGTACTTAACATTAGTATTTGTACTAGACTTTAATTGTTAGATTTATAGAAATCCTAGATCTACAGTATATTAAAGACTTTACCTGATGTTTTAGGTACAGAAGAGATCTCATACATGAAAGCTCCTGTGTTTTACTGACACCATATATTGAAGCTGGTAGAAAGCATGGCATAGAGATAGAAATGAATAAAAATCTAAAAAGTGACTATTATTCTGGCTGCTTTAACTTATCTACTGTTGTGTTGCATCTGAGCGCATCAGACTTAAGATCTCGCTGTCTCCAGTCATTAATTTACCTCCTATTATTTGCAATGTAAAATAAGAGACAAATGCAAAAGGGAGAGTGAGACTTCCTTGACCTGACAGATAAACATACCTGTTTATTCAATCACTGTCTAGGTGATTGAGAGATAAGAAGCTGGTAAAAAAAGTGTATTTATAGCTATTATTCAAAAATTATATTTATGATGCAAACTGTCTCTAACATTACCACAGCACATATACCATATTTTTTTTACCAGCTTATCCTGTCAAGGCCAAGCTTTCCAGGAAAGGCTAGGTTTACACATCCAATTATTCTCATCCGATAATCACCTCAGGGCCGATATCAGACGGGAATCTTACGTTTTTACAGCGCCCGTCGTCCATCGTCTGATTGGCCGTCCTGGCAGATACACAAATGATGGACGATGAGTGATCGTAATGGAAGTGAAGGGGGAGAGAGTACAGTGGGGTGCCGCTCCGTCACTCTCCCCCTCCCCTCTCCATAAAGCAGAACGTTGCTGTATGTACAGTACTCGGTCATGCATCTTGCAGTCCTTAGTCGTTGGAAAGGATCATGAAAGGTTATACGTGTGTACATAGCCAAAAAGTGGTATCTGCAGTTACAGGAAGTCCCAGTCTCAGTTGCTAAATGATCAGAAAACTCGTCAGTCAACCAACTATCGGTCATTGACTGTGACCACTGTCCTGCAGATTTGGAGGTGGTGGTTGCCATGTTGGAGAGAACCTCAGACAGCAGAATTATTATTATCATTTCTGATTTTTACATCATAAGAAACAAATATAAGTGCATAGAACAGAGGGGTTAAACATTAAAAATATCACAATCAGTAATAAAGACATATATATAAAACATACAGCAATTTACAACAAACAACAGGTGAATAACTCAGCCCTTGTGATACTCCAATCAACACGTATTTATAAAACATATACTTACACTTTATTTCTAAACTGAATTGGATGAGCTTTTTAGGAATTCAACTTTTTGAATACATTTTTCCTTATCCTTTTTTACTCCAAGTTACTGAGCTGATCTGATTCCCTCCTGATCCCAGACCCATAGAAGTCTACAGTATTCCACTGCCTACATGCAGGTTGCAAGTAAATGAGGACCACCCAGCCTTAGCTATATATTGCAAGCAGCTACAGCTGGATTGGGTATCAGAGCTAAGTAACTATGGTGCTTTGGATGAGAAGAGTGGGATAGATCAGCTCTATAGAGGTTGGCTAAAATGCTAAAGATGCTAAATCTATTAATTTTTGTCCAAACTTTTATATATATACATATTTGAAAGTTATTTGTAGACTTTTAAGGTGGAAAAAAAACATGGAGGCTGATTGTGATGACCTTTCCTTCTGAAAGTGCTTGTTGCCTGGCTTCACAGACAATGGGCCTGATTTATTAAAGCTCTCCAAGACTGGAGAAGATTATTTGTTGGCAAATGTTTTAAATCCTAGACCAGAGCCATTTCAGGTTTGTGTTCTCCCATGGCAGTCTATCTTCCCATGGCAGTCCTGGAGAGTTTTATTAAATCAGGCCCAATGTCTTTAACAATGTAAATCACTGACCAGAACAACTATGCAGACTAGGATTTTGGAAATGAATGCTCTAATGCTTGTCAAGTCGGGAATGACTTGGAATAACTGAAGTTAGTTACAGCTAAACAACTATAATTTTTTTACGGACGTCAGCAATGGCAGCTTATGAGTTGTTACAGATGACAAAATTTATCTTTTGAACATTTTATTCATGAAAAGTAATTCAAAGTATGTTACCACTATTTGTATTGTATCTAAGTTATTTGGCATGTGCTTTGTCATTTGATAAGCTAATATTAAATTATTTTACATTCAGATTTGGTATATTTATATTTCCTTGTATTCATACTGTCTCCAAAAATGTGTATGCAGATCTCATGTTCATCAATACAGAGGAATACATTTTCGGTATGAGAGGGCTGTCTTATTTTCCAAATGATTTTTATATCTATTCCATTCCTGTGAATTACTTCCCCCTACCGGACAGTAAATGACATACATACTGGTATTTTAAAACTGGTATAAAGAATACAGTGGTTTTCTTTCTCTCTTCTTCTTCTGGTTGGACAGTAATAGAGCAGCAGATGACCGAACCCTCCATCCTATTCTCTCCACCTGTCTCACGACTCACCCTGTGTAAGGGCTATTGTACAGTGGATTACAAAAGTTGAAACCAAAACAAAATTTAGGGATTTACGCCAGCTGAATTTAAAAAGAAAAATACATTTACGGATTTTTCTAGATTGTAAGCTCTTCTGGTCGGTGTCCTCTCCTCCTGTGTCACTGTCTGTGCCTGTCTGTCATTTGCAACCCCTATTTAATGTACAGCACTGCATAATATGTTGGCGCTATATAAATCCTGTTTATTATTATTATTATTATTATTATTATTAATAATAATAATAATAATAATAATAATAATAATTTATTAAAGCAAGTCAAAAGCCACAGTCCTCACAAAAGAATGTATTCAAGCAATCAAAATGAGTAATGCATTCTAAAAAAGACAAACTTTGAAAAAAGATTCATTTGTGCAGCTAATGATTTAGCTTGTTTCTGGCTCATCACTAGAGGGCAGCAGAACACCCACAATACTAGCTACCTGCTATAGGAAGCATACATGTCCCATAATTCCTTGTATTGAGCATGATTAATGGGTGGCTACAAAAGAAGACATTCTGAAAGATGCATGCAATGTAGCCACAGGAATTAAAGATACACATTTTTCTGTAAGGTTTTTAGGACATCAGGGGGCAGGAATGTACCATTAAAAGCAAAATCAAAATGAAGCTTTTTATTTGATTTTAGTGACAATTTAATTAATATAGAGTTTGATTCATATGTATCTACCATATCTACCTACTGTTCAATTGTTTTTTAATCCTAGATTGTAAGCTCTTCAGGGCAGGGTCCTGTGTGACTGTCTGTATCTATCTGTCATTTGCAATCCCTATTTAATGTACAGCGCTGTATAATATTTTGGCGCTATATAAATCCTGTTTAATAACAATAAATAATAATATTACCTAATAACATCAATAAACATTAATAATAACTTTTTTGATAAAGCACCATCATTTTATGCAGTGCTGTACAATAAATAGGGGATGCAATAGCAAGCCTGCATACTTTACATAAATATGAATATACGTATGAATATGTAATATACATATTATAATATCTCATATATTTGTATTAGGACATTCTAGAATTGTATTGAAACCTGTGCTAATACATTTATGAGAGCTTGCACTGCAGACGGTATGAGAATTCTAGTTGCTTGAGTCATATTGATCCTTTGAATTCAGTATTTAGAAAAATATGGAGCAAGTAAAAGTAAACTTTTAGTAATTAAAAAATCATTATGGCAGCCAGACAGAATTTTCAAAAGGAAATGTCAGCAGTCATAATTTCCATATCCAATAGGCACAGTTTATTTACTTATTTGTTGCTTATCTCAGTAACAAACCAGCATCAATCCTGCACAAACTAATATTTGTCACTGGGACTTAAGGCAACAAGTATTTCACATGGATAGCACAAAGGAGCAATAGATTTAGAAGCAAATAACAAGCAACACACTCAAAGTTAAAAAGGATAATAATTATGCAATTTAGTTAATTCTGAATTAAACTAAAATTGCAGAATCCCTGATCCCTCTGGAGCGTTCTCAATTGGGTCCAACGCCATGCTGTAACCTGCCTTCGAAGCAGCACCGAGAGCCGCTAGCTTCCTCCATCTTCTTTTTTCTGACTATGTCACCCTGTCAGGCAGTCTGCAGATACGAGTAGCCTGCTGTAGATGGGAAAAAGTGTGCCAATCTCACTGCCCATGCAAAAAATTATGCATTTTTTTCCCATTGCAAGAAACACCCTTCTGCAGACGAATGGAATCCAAGGTCATTAGCCCAGGCATATATTATACCCATCTAGTATAGGTCTATCACTTCTTCATCTCAGGCCCCACTTCTCAACATAGAACATTGAATTGGATAACTAGAAACCTACATTTTAGGTATTATTTCTGCTTGCCCATATTCTACTGGCCCAAATTATGGCAAACTAACCAAATTATATTTTGTTGAAAATTAAGACAAGCAGAAATTATAAAAATATCACTAGCCCAACATGTAATCCTTTTACCTTCTTCATGTGAAATCCAAGAAAATTAGCTTTGAATAATAGTAATGGGTAGTTCCCCTTTTTATTTACCCTGGTGAGCATTGTTACTGAGAAATAAAGGGACATTTTCAGTTGTCATGAGAGTAGTAGGCAAGAAAAATCCCTATATTTTATGGCTGGACATACATTTATTGTTTCTTTTCTTCTGTTTCTCTTTTAATACTGTCAAACCTTTGTGATGTGCAAAGCGTGAAAAAAATCCACAAAGCTCTTTAAGGTCTTCAGCAGCACAGACATCAGGTTTAGGGACCACAAATAGTGACAAAAACAGTAAAACATTCTCTTCAGATTGTTCACAGGGAATCAGAAACACTTCTTGCTTTCTTCCATTAAGAAAGGATAATTGAAGCCATCTGGAGAAAGCATGGGCAATCTTGCAATATCCCCCTAGCATGGGCAAATCTTAACACTACAGCTACATTTGACTTCTCATCCAAAGGTTCTTCTTTGAATCATAGGCGGAACAAAATTCCCAATGGCAGTGCTAACCTCAGCTAAAGAATAGTTCTTACTGCCCCAGTATGTTTAAGGAAAACCAGTATTAATGTCCTTCCTGTTCTGTAAAATACATCACCCATGTCCAGCAATGGGAAATAAAAAAGGTTCATGTGCCTAGCTAGAGACTGGGGAAACAATTGCATAAAAAAAAGTATTTTTAAGGTGTTTGACCTCTGAGCAAAAAGCCATGGAGCCAGATTGTTAATAAAGTATCCAGCCAATTCTCCACATGTAAAGATCATGGTATTCACAACTGTTAACATGTATTTGGATGTGCTAGAAGGTGGATAGGCTGACACCAAGAACCAATATCATTCATGCAAATATTAGAATTATAATTGGAAATACAAGTTTCACACACTATTACAAAGAAAATTATATCCTTTTTCCTTATGTCACAATAGTTTCTTGTGATACATACAAGATTTTGTTGTGGCCTACTGAGGCACTATGCGTTTCGCCATTGTGGGCTTCCTCAGGGGTAGTAGTAGGTCAACAAAGAATTTTCTATGTATACACAAAGGGTTCAAGTGATCTGAATTTACAATCATAAATGTAAAGAGTCAATATAATGCATTGTTAAACAGTACAGAAATCATATGTTTCATCCAGTTCAATTCAAGTAATAAAGTTTTTTGATATGACATATATAATATGTTAGGTTAAGTAGAGTAGATATATCTTTTGAGAAGATATACTGTATACATAGATCATATATACAATAAATTCAGGCAATGGAGTTTCAAAAATATAATATTTGTGCCGCAAACCTTCTTTTCTGTCTTTCATTTTAAATACCTATATAAACCAGTTTTAGGCACAATCAAAAAATAAAAAAAAAAAAGTTAAAAACTTAAGATATCCACCACACACCACTCAAAATAAAATAACTATGAAGCAAATCTTCCACATTGACCTTAGAAACTTGACACTTCCAGTTATAACTTAGAGGCGAACAAAAAACAGCAACTATTTGACCATTTGCCACTTCATAAACACACAAATTAAACTTTAAAAAGAAAAAAACCTAAGCACTAATATTTTATTTGTTATAGTCGCTAGAGATTAAATATTATTTTAGTTTTGGGTCTTTACTGATCAAATACCTCTGCTTTAGTTCCTGACTCTTTATACCTGCTGTTGTCGTTACGTTTCATTCACCTTTGGGCTTTATGTTTTTTTTTTAAGTTATAAAGAAAACAGCAAAAGGGTCTGGAACACACAAAAGTGGATAAGAAAACCCAAAATTCATAGGTAGACAGGAACTGATTCCAGAATTATGGACATCTCAAGGCACCAGGTAGGCGTTCTCAAAGCTTGTGATGCCACCGCAATTCCAGAACTGCTGGGCCAGGGCCGAGCCACAATTGCAGGGGTGTAGGAGGGTTGTAGTTACACTATTGGACTTACTAGAAGCTTATGGAGCAAAATGACCACTTTTATAAGCTGTCTAATCAGAAAAATGCACATAGTTACACAATGCAATAGACTCCCATGTCGAAATGAACAACTCAATGAAATGCAATGACTTCTGTGTCAGTATTTTTATCCAGATGTCCCAGAACCCAATCATTACAAACAGATCCCAGTGACTACATAAACATTTTATCTGATGATACAGCACCCTTTTTTTGCTTACTCAGCAGGTAATGCCTAACAATTAAAACTTCCCATGAGAGGTAGTATATGTGTGTGTTTGGGTGGAATCTTGGAACAGTCTTTGTCTAGTCCACTGTCAGCCAATTAAACAATTCATATCAATCAGAATTAGGTTACCTTTGTCACTCAGCTGCATTTTTAGCCAGTAAGTCACTTGAGAAATGACCTGAGTCACTTATTAATGCAATAATTGTGAAAAAGTGTGATACAAATCTGATTTTTATCAATCCCACGTATAATAATAGTTTCATTTTGCTGTGGCAGACAACAGAGGTGCCAGGCAGTCTCTGTTCTTTTGAACTATTCCCCATCCTGATCTTTAATTGTACTTGCAGTGTCTGTTCTCACAGACACGCTTTTAAGGCACCTATTATTATATGCTAATAATTTATAGTACAAAAAGTCATAACATTTTAATTTATTTAAATTATTAAAATGTGATCATCACATCACAAATATTGGACATAGTGTACATTTCAGTCTCGTCAGTTTTTTAACATGTTTCGTAAATGAGGCTTCTTCAGGAACAATGGGACTGGTACATCCTAGTTTAAATCATATGCTTCCTATCTTGAAAATAGAGTATCACCGGTTATCACCTTTAATGGAGGGTTATTGGGTGAATCAATTCAAATTGCCTTAGAATCCACAGGCCATCAATGGGGTATTATATATACTTTAAACTACTTATTAACCTATCACAAATTCAGTTTTAACATTTCATCATAGATTATCACGAAGACATGGGTACTACATAGTGTAAAATTCAATAATCTTATGTAGACCCCTTGTGATGCAATCCTTAGAGAGTTTATTCTCTATATTCACAAGTGATTGCTGTGTTTTGTAAATTCAAACCTTGGAGTGCAGTGACTAGCTGCCTCTCAGCTACTGAACCCACCTACAATGTAATGGTCAGGTCTGAGAGTAAAAAAGGTATATTCGTAAGAACAAAATCGGTTTCTTGTGTATTATAAAAAAATAAATTCAAAAGTCTCCAGCAGTAAATTACCATGAATACATGTGAATATGATTGATTATTAATTTTATCCAGTATTTATATAACGCAAAATATTACGCAGCCTTTTACACATCCATTGCCATGCCACTAGCTGTCCCTCAAAGAAGCTCACATATATACAATCAAATATAATCATAAACACAGAAAAAGTCCCAAACTCCAGAGATAGCATCAACTCGGTCAAGTATGATGTATTATGTACATAAATATGACATCATATAAAATCATACTTTTTTTATCTAACACTGGAGCTGTGGCTGGGCAGCCCTTACCTGGAGCAGGTAAGTCCCATTTTAAAATGGCACAAAAAAAGTAAAACAAACAGGAAAAATGTGGACCAGTCTTTTACTCTCAGCGCTATAGAGGGCCAGATTCTGTACTGGTATCAGGGTTATTTTATTTGAATCTTCTCCATGGATGTGTGATGGTAATTGCTCAATTTTACCAGTCAGTAATAATTTAGACTTGTCTCACACAAGTCTTTGACAAGTTGACAACTGCACAGGTTGACATGGCATTTGCAATTAGTCTGTCTGAATTCCTGGGCATCCAACTGTGGCAGATTTGCAGACTCTATTATCCTGGCGGGATGCAAGGCCATGGGATGAAGATGCTGAGGTGAGTACATGCGGGCAGCGTGTGCTGGGACCGGCGGGAAAATTAAAATAGGAAGTATTTTTAAATGTCAAATATACCGATTTGACATTTAAAATGCTAAAATAATCATTCCGCCAAGGAGGTTAATGGTTTGTAATACTTTTGCAAAAATATAAAATATTGAAATAAAAATATATTTCATATATTTCTGGTCTTGGCCTGATGCCAAACTATATCCACGGTTGATAATATAGGAAGGAGGACTTCCATCTTTTAATTACAGAGGCCGGATAAACTGAACACGCTCCTATTACTTTGTGAGGCTACTCATAGTAGGAAATGCCATTGCTGCTTAAATGATAACTTATTCAAATTTACACCTATTAAATTGGCCCTCTAAGACACCCTGATTAGTTATTTCAGGATCAACCAACAATCTGTATCACAGGTCTCCACCTTGTGGAAAGTTTATAAAGCAGTGATCAGGGGACATTGCATAGCAAAATCCAATAAACTTAAAAAGAATAAACTTCATCACTAACTAAATCAGCGCACACTCCTTATGAACAATCGAAGCAAACTTGAACATGCACCATACGTGGAGCCCACGATTTCTCCTCTCAAGCAGGTAACAACCATTGATCACCAACACATACAGTTGGACTTAGACAAGATGGAATGGTCACTGCTGTACTTGAGACAGAAATATTATCATAAAGGGAACAAATCTGACATCTTATTAATGTAACAAATTAGGGGCCAAACATCCAAAACAACCCCAGTTGCAATTTGCTACTGCTCTGGTGGGACTCAGTATGACCCAGAGGTCATAGCTAAATATTTGGTGAATAATATGCGGACTTATATTCTACGATACATACTACCCAGGCTAGACATACATCCAGTTTATCCACTCAAATTTTGGTTGTATAGCCCTTTTTATGATGCCCATTTCAACAAAATTTCTATAGCTGTTCTCTACTTTATCAGTGACCGTTCCTCTCAAGATGCGTAGAAGACCCCAGGAGATGGTGATTGATTTTTTATGAGGCTTTAGGAAACACTGGGTCCCCAAAACTGTATTATGCTCATTACGTACCTCAGGAGGCCTGGGGGGCCCTGATTTTGTTTAATACTACTATGTGTCCCATCCTAGACTTGTTGCTTCCTGGTCGACACTGCAGTTTTTAAAAAAAATAAGCTTTGGTTGGCACCTATTCACCCTAATTCCATGCTCTGGAGCACTTCCTGCCGGATCCCTGAATCCTTCCTGTTGGCACCCATACAGTTCTCTAGACAGATCTGGATACACTATAAAAGTAGATTTAAAATGACATCAGAGGCCTCATTACTTACGTCCTTTCTTTACTCTCTGGAATTCCTGGATAGTACTACACGCCAAATGGCCCATCCATGGCACAACAGATTACTCTTAAATTATGGTCAGATAGTGCACCTCTGTAAATGAAGACTCCTGACTTATCAAGAGATTCAACAGAAGTTTGAGACTACTGATATCTCATTTTACAGGTACCTCTAAACCAGGCATTATGCATCCCTACCAAAAGTGATTTAAAATCCTTATACACTGGTACCTTACCCCAGATGTGCTATATGTGCTTTATAGGATATTTACCACTACAAGTAATCTTTGGCGGAGATGCAACACTAAAGGGGATACCCTTCATCATGTTTTTTGGTTCTGTCCACACATAGCCCCCTATCGGCTAATGGTAATTGACATGCTAGAGGGGCTGTTTGAAATGCCTATTCACTAGGACATATTGACCTACCTTCTGGGGATGCCAGTTCGTGTACAACTTATGGAGCAGCTCATGGCAAGGTTACACAACCGAATAGACAAGTTTGATATAATATGGACACCATGGGAAGCCTACATTAGGGCTCAGTCTGGGGTATTATATTAAAGATGGTGCTAAAACACACCCACCTCTGAGTAAATAGTGAAGCCACAAGAGACTACTGCTCTATCAGACTTCAGCCCCGACCCCGCACCTTACCCTTATTCTTTTTATCCTCTCCCTATTATATTTTTTCCTCCCATCTGTTTCCTAAATACTCAATCAAAAATGTATTTAAATGATGTATGGGTTGGAATTCTCTTTTACTGTTAAGCATTTAGTGGGCAGTATTTATACCCTGCAACAACGAGGACTTTACTCTACTTGGATTACCTTATTATTGGTATCTCGGCCTATGGTTGTGGAATGGTAAATATTTGGCTATTGTATAACACCAGTTTTTGTTTGTTAACCCACTGTATCGATAACACAACTTGACATCAAATTATTGGTTGTAAAACAGTTTCATACTGATGTCAGACATTGTTTTTTTATTTTATGTTTTATTCTGTTGTTTCTTTTTACCTTGTTGTTTCTTATTTATATGTCAAAAACTAATAATAATTTATTTAAAAAAAGAAATATAAATACGTTTACAATTAGATACATAAAAGGAAAAATTAAATATTTTGACCTTTCAATGGTTTTTAAAACTTATTTATAATGTATTACCCGTGTACAACATATAGATGGCGCTGTCTGCTTTTATTTCATATTTCAAAAAAGCAAAGCGCTCAAGTTATGCCTCCCAGGAACAAATTAAAATGCAAAACAAAAAAAATTAAACCCTCAAGTGTTTTTTTTTTTCTTCTAATACTTTTCCTTTATATTGGTTTTAAAAAGCCAATTAATTATAATTATACTTTATAGGTTAGATAAAATATTTAGTGTGGTATAACACCTTTGGTAGTAAATTATACATTTTCTAGAGGTCTATACATCATCTCTCGATAAAGAAACAACCAAAAACATTTGTTATCTTAAGCACAAAGTGTAATGTTTAAAAAGAAACCCATAAGGACAATGGGGACAATAGGGACACCATATAATAGCTTTGAGGGCTCTTCCTAGTACTAATTCTGGACATCACTATATTAAATATATATATGCAAATGTAAAGGAATGAATTTGGAGTTAAAAGTCACGTACATTAAATACAATCAGTAGAAAATCATACTAATAAAACAAATATGCACTCTTTGGGAACTAAATATAATATATATTTAATTTTGAGGGAAAGTTTACACAGTGCATTCTTTGTGCTGATGTCATGATCCTTTGTGAACATCTTTTCTTTCCTGTCATCGATACCAAAAAAAACAATCAATTCCAAAAAAGAAAAACCTACCCACTATATTTTTTGCTAATTAATTCAACAACTAACAGGTATACTAATATATCTGTGATCTTCAGTAGGGAAAATGGCAATGCCCAATGGTTAATTCTATCTATGCATAATGTTTTATAGGCAATTAATAACATTGGACTCCGGTGACTTTGGTTCAAATGAAGAACGCTGGAGTTTTAAGTATTTTAAAGATTTTAGGTGGTCTGTCCTTATAAATCTCCCCAATTTTAATGGGAATCCTAATACATTTGATTAGTTATATATTATATTGCTATTAGCAATTTTCTGATTAGAGAATATTGGGATCATTGGAACATGCACTTGGCTTGAGTTATGGGGGCATTATGAATAGCATATGTGCTGCCTTAGATGACATTGGTAGGTTTATCCCCAAATAACGTTTTGATACTTGTCATATTATTACTTTTGGCAGTGGTCCCTACAATTAAATATTATTTAACCAGCCAAGCCCTCTCCCTAATTTAGTACCCCACCTAACACTGGCCCCTGTAAAAATTAGTATTTGCCACCTAATTTCTAAAATCTTAAAAGAGGAATGATACCAAGCCATGAAGGCACAGAACATCTTGGGAGTGTTTGGCATCTGAGCGGTCATCACCACAGCGGCTTGCTTATTTATACAGTGATGCAGAGAATGGCATTGACTTTACCTGGACTACCCACCTGCGGGAGAAGATCCAATGATACTCACAAGGAGGAAAGGAGAGGTGTTGCAAATGTGGGCCAGGATAATTCTCTCAGAAGTTAGTCCTTAAAGTAAGCTTTTTTTATTTTAGTTTTGTGTTTTTTCTAACAAATTATATTACATATTTTGGGCCAACAGATATGGAAAAAAAATAAAAACATAAAAGTCTGTACTTTTGAGTTTCGGAATTTCACACTTGTATAATTTAACATATTGTAGCTGTTGAAACCCCCTCTGTGTGACATTAAAGCATTATTAAGTCTTATTAAGTGCCAACATGTTATTCATTGCTGTAAAATAAATAGGAGCTGCAAAAATATTAAGTACAAAGACACAGGACCCTATTGGTCACATCAATAGATACATTTTATTATTGTATACAACTTCTAATAATTAATGGTAAATCAAAAATAGGTTATTATTAAATCTGTGTTTATAAATTTTTTAAGAACAGTGAACAATACAGCATTTGCAAAACAAGGGAAATAATTAGGGTGGGGGGGGGGGCAAGTAAAGATACATGAGAAAAATGGGAAAAAAAAGGAAAAAGGGGATGAGAAAAGTCCAAAAAGCATTACAGAAAACCATTTCTGATAATACAATAATAAAATTTGCAGGATAACTTCTAATAATTTAATTTGTATATTAATGCAGGCAAATAGCATTTTAAGAGATAACACTAATAGGAGTCTTTATATTTTTCTCTTGATATGTTTCTTGTAAGGGACATAATAGAATTGATAAGGAAAAGAATGAAGTAGATACATTTCTTTCATATTCCATCACCAACAGGATCTAGGGTTATTGCTCAAGATTGTGTAGTGTGCTCTAGTTTTCTTAGTTTCGCCTTGGCTCTGGGAAATGATGGTAAGTATCATCATACTTCAAATGCCACAAATTCCTTCTCATGTCCTTTTTGACTGTTAAGTTAATTATACAACAGAATGCACAAAACTGTAACTTGATTAACCTACTTGGCTAATTTTTAGCAGGGAGCAAGTCAATGAAAAATCTTAGCAGATAAAAATGCCATAGGTAATAGTTATTACATTGATATGTCAGTAGTATGGTTCTACATTTGATGAAAGATTAGATCACCACTAAGATGTCACCAATAAGTCCTATCACCTACCTCAATAGGAATTTAGCTTTTATTATAATTTGCTGCTAAGTACACACTTCCATTCATGGGTTGTTGGTGCCTTTAACATAACTGATGAACCCCTGTAAATAAATCCTATAAGCTGATATCCTTGAATACCCCTTTTTAAAAATAGGTAGTAGTTTTACATTATTAGGTTGTAGTAAGAGTAGTAGTAATTTTTGTTTAATATGAAATAACAACTGATTTGTGGTTACAAACAATATCTCACAAACAAAGGTTAACAAGACCCTGCCACATGTAAAACAGCACAGAAATATGCTAAAGGTTGGCAGACAAATTATTCATTTATAAAACTGAGATACATTTTTTATGTCTTCAGGAAGACAGGTAACTTCCAGAGGTGGTGCAAACAATGAGTGATTCAAGAAGATTGTCAAACGCCTTCCTTCTGTTTATTTTTTAACAAAGGAGTGTGCCTCTGACTGCGGAACTCTTGTATTGAATGGAATTCATTAAAGATTTTCATATTACAGAGACATACTTGACATGTAATGATTAACAACTGCAAATAACCACATACCCACTCATTTTTTTTAATATTAGCATCTGTTAATAATGTAATGTTAGCATATACATTTGTGACATTTATTGAACTCAGGAAGTCACTGTTAGCTAATATCTTGAAACCCAGTACTATACATGCCTAGTATTACCTGTAAATTTATATAGGGGGTTTTAAAACAAGTGAACTCTGAGTGCTTTGGTGAATGTGTAGAAGCTGTTCAGACAAGATTTTAAGGGGTTGCTTCACAAAGCAGCAGTATTCAAGGGTACTGGCATATAAAAGCGTCCATTTAAACACTGGTCATGTGGTCAGTCAAAGTAAATACCTTCCATCAAATTACATAGTTCTCTCTGCTAGGCTCAGCTTAGACTGTTAAATGGCACATCAAAAGATCCACATTATGGCCTGCATAATGATATATGCTCCATTTTTTAAATTAGTCCTGTAGTTTGTAGAGTCAAGCTGGCCACAAGAAAAAAAATATTCTACTAACAATTTGGACAATGGGAAAGACACAGGACCACATGGAAAAAACACACATCGTTCATAGAAATACATTCATTAGAGAGGATTTCTCAGCCAGGGTTTGATGGAAACTGACAGAGTTCAGAGTTTGTTGGTAGTTCCTTGAGCAATGAGCAAATTGTGACTCCCAGGTCAGTTTCACAGACACCAATGAGGTTTTTGGGATCTGTACACATGTGACATTCATCCCAATGGCCAGTAATGTAACAGGCATTCTTCCTATTGACCGCCCCACTAATGAACTATGAGCTGTGGATAAGGTAATTATAGCAGGGGTTCCCTAAAACTTATTTCAAAAAAGTTATTTCAAAAGTTCCCAAACAAAAAAAGATTGAAAAGGCTGCATTAGAGAATACACAATCAAAAGTTTCATTTTGAGATATGTTTTGAATTTAAAGTGTGCCTAAAGTCAATGATCATTTTAGTTTAATATAAGGAAATGCATTAAAACCATTGTCAGGATTTTTAATGGTGGGCAAATTCACTAGGTAAAAATAAGGGAAACAATGCCCGGGAAAAGGAAAACCAATTCAATCACCACATCTAAGAACTGCGTTGAAATAGTAATGCCTTGTTAGTGAGTGTGTAGGTTACAGTAGTACAATAGTTTTTGCTTTCTTATTTTAGTTTTTCTTTGAGATAGTTATGAGGGCACTTCCAAGTGACAAGTATCACTGACTAATAAAAAATGAAAGGTATTATTGCAGAACAACAGCACAAAAACTAATATTTTGCAGCATATCTGTCCTTAGATTTGGTGGCTGCTTCTACTCCCTCCATACATATTGTGATATTTCTACATAGGACAAAAACATTATGAAAATGATCCTCAGGTGAAAAAAAAAAGAGTCAAGAATAAAGGAAACTAATAAAGCCACTACATTTGGGTAACAATAATCTGCAATAGATTAGGTTTTTTGGCTTCATAATATAAATTCTTTCAGTTGGTGAAATGTCCATTGTGTTGCATCACACCAATTACTGAAGTTCAAAATGATTTTATTAATATTATCTACACTGTAGTCCTCTTAGAAGTCCCAGTTTTATGTTATTTCTTCCGTTCATAGTTGACTCATTAATAGCACTCCTTTCTTTCAAGCAGGGACAAGCTGAGGAAATAAGAGTTGAATCACTTTATTTTAAATACCAATTTACTGAATCACAGCTTTACCAATGTTTTACCTGCAGTTTTATTAAGTGGTAAAATATGCCCCAAAATACTAAAAAAAAATCTCTACATTTCCTTATTCAGATTGAATATCTTATTGTACCTTCTGTCTGTAAGGAACGTAGGGTCCATGCCTAGAGTACACATGGACCATGGCCCTATTTTTTTCTTTAGATGATCCGTATTCATCACGACCCCTATCTATCAAGAAAAATACATACCATCTATGGCAATTAATAGGGCCACAAGCGCTGGGATGTTTTTTCCCTGAAAAGGTTATATAGCATCAGGCAGGACTAGTGAAGAACATGGGAGGGGAGATGAAGGTAGGTATCTTAACATGAGGTGATATACTTTATTGATCCCATGTAACATATGATCCAGTGACTTCACTTTGTTTTAGTGTTTTACTGTAAAATACAGGTAGATCATGGCTGGTGGGAGGTAGCAGAATGATGCTGTACAATTTTTTTTTAAATATCACAGCACCCTTTCTCTTGCAGACCACCCTAAGAAATGCCCACATATGTTTGTAGGCCTCTATAATTAAAAGGACTGAAATATAAACAATGGAAAGGTGAGCCAGAGACAATAGAGTTTGGGAGAAAATGGAGTTTGCAGGTTCTCCCCATGTCTGTGTGGGTTTCCTCCCACAGTCCAAAAACATGCAGTAAGGTTAATAAGCTTTCTCCCAAAAATTGACCTTAGACTGTATAAATGACATATGACCATGGTAGGGATATTAAATTGTGAGCCCATTTGAGGGACAGTTAGTGACACAACTATGGACTTTGTACAGCACTTCGTAATATGATGTTGCTATATAAATACTGTGTATAATAATAATATTAGTTTATGCTGATTGGATGCTGGGTCATCCAAAAATTAAAGCAGGCGCTATCCACAAAGTGTCTTTGTACACTGAAATCTAAGTAACAAAAAGAGGAGCCTGAAAAACTATGCAAGACGTAGGTAAGGCTGGAGAATAGTTTTAAGAACTTTACACAAACCATCCTCCTGTATTAGGTCAATAAACTCAAACCGATTTCCTGTGTTGTGCTGTTCCCTTGGTCTTCTTTAAACAGGTGTTCGTCTGTCATTGTATTTTGAAGCATTCTGTTTACATTTTGCTATATTACACTATTTTCCATTACAAGGTAGGCTAGACTGGTACTCTTACCATAAACAATAAACTCTTCCATTTTAGTATCTGTCTTTGCTCTGCACAAAAAGGCAATACACACTACAAAACTCACCCACAGACACATAATCCTCAGAATGCTCTTAATTTATTTATTTAGTCTTAACCTGTTCAGCCTCAGTGGAGGATCTTTTATCTTCATTCGTAATATGTTGAATGGTTGGTGACGTTAGAGATCACAGAACTGACATTTTGGTTACATTAAAGTACAAGGAGCAATGTCTGGCTTTAAATAGCTTAAAATTTTTCTTTCAACGTGAAAGTCATAGTAAAGGTCAAATGACAGTATGCTCTCATATCTAGTGGAATGCTATCACTGTATGTTCTAATTCAAATCAGTGCTGTTCCTTTAGAAATTGAATTGTGAATTATGTCATTATCCAATATTTTACTGAATATGTGAAGGTAAATGTTCAACTGCAAACACTGATAAACAGATTAATTGTTCTATCTAATTAACAGCAGCAGCAGAGATTTAATAAGATATAATGACGCCATAGGCAAGGTTGCATCTTCCATCCCTTTAAATGGCAATTGAAAAGAGTTGCAATAGACAGGTTGGGAAATGTTTTGTGCACGTATTTGCATGTGGTTGCAGTGAAACTTACCATGATTCCAAAAACAAGTCAAGTCACTTTACCACGCAGTTGCTTATACTCCTCCAGAGAGCTACAAGATCCGGCCCTCTCCTTATTCCCTCTCTGCTCTGTTGTCTTGTGGGGGCTGGGGTGCGTGCATCTCCTATATTTCTTTACCGAGATCCTGCTACCAGGAGAGGGACCTTCCTGAGCATGCTCAGTGTGAGCTCCCTGAGAGTGGGCGTGTCCTATAGACCTGGCAATCAGCTGTGGCTGCTCCCCACCCACTTTATACTGTGAGATAATCCCAGCAACAGCATAAGAGCTGTGTATGTGTCCATGCAGCTGTCCTTATCCATTTATTATCTATTTGGGGTACAAAAAGGTTAGCATTTGGGATACAAAAAGATTAGCGGCCCCTTATAGCTGAAAGGGTGCATTGAATGGCGTAGTTTCTGCTCTTTACAGGACATTGCAAGCAGGGGAGCAATATATCACCGGCCAGCACTGTATAATAGCTTTAGTTTTGATTTGTAATTTCTTTTATTTGGTACATGTATGCAACAGTAACTAGAAACATTTCATTTGAATTTAATTTTAAATTAAACTATTCTAGTTTTAAAAATACCGGTACATCCTTAATGTTTGTTTGCATTGTTTTATCTTAATGTCAACAGCGACCCCCAGATGAAAAAAGGTTATGCTTTCCCCTTCTGAATGTTACATTTACATTGCAAAAGACAACCAATGACCCAATGAAACCTGAAATCAAATTCTCAAGGCAATCATGTTTATTGGTGTAATTTATAAGTATTACCGTACATTTGGAACTTAACTTTAGTACTTAAAAAAAAACATTGTGTGCTGTACATGAATTCACACTTCCAGGGCCAACCATGGCATCTAGTTTCCCACTCCAGGTTAGATCATTGCTTACCAATTGTGACTACAACACATGCACGGATCTATTACAGGTTTGCTGGATGCTGGATCAACAAGCAGCTTTGAGGCATGATAGAATGCCCAGGTGTAAACAGTATTATTACTGTGTTGCCATAATACTGTTTTTACAGTGAAGTTATTGTCTCAAGGAAAGTTCATCACTTCATAGCCAGTTACACTATATATCCCTATTGAGTGGTCCTAAAGCTTTTTTAGCTGTTGCCGTAATTTGAGCTTGAGCCCTGAAAAGCTAGACAGGGGATTTTATCCTTTCCCAAATTTCATTCAAAACTCAAAAGAAGACATTTTTGGCTTGCCATACACTTTAGGAATTTGTTTTACAACTACATCTGATATATGCCTGCTGTAAATGCCCCTTACCCATTTGGAGTCCAATTACAGAAAAAAATAATTTGTAACCACTTACATACAATATCATATTTATGTTCACTCATGCCTACTAGACACCCCATTCTGTGATTCACAATGTACCCTCTCCTCTTCTGGTTGTGTTTAATTAATGTCCATGCTCTCTATTACTATACATAACTTTTTATGGAGCTTTCTTGAAATTAGTTAAGAAAAAGGCTTTAGTGATGATTCTTTGTTTGCTGACAAAGAGCAACCAACAGCAGTCTCTTGGCGATTTCAATGAGCACTATCTGTGAGAGCTGCTCCGCTGTCTCCATAGGGAAATTGGGGATACGTATGTAACATATCTATTTAGCTGTTGTATGAACTATATATATCTAATTAATATTGTTCATCATTTCTTTTTTTTGTAAAATTGCTGATTTGGATGTTAAATGCTCTGAATTTTGGTATTATAGATCTCTTGTTTCCTGAGGATGCAGACTCTGTTTCATGAAACGCGTAGAAAAAGAATATCAATACAAGAGATTAACCATGTGAATGATGTATTTGGACAAAAATATTTGGATGTTTTTTACTGAGAAATCTATTTTTTCATTTAAAGAATAAAACATGTTTTTTATGAGAGATATTTTATAAATGTTGTTAACATGAAGGTTCTTGATGTCATGAAAGTCCCATTTGTTGTTTCTCTGATATTGTGGTTTGTGTTATACGGATGTGACATTGGTGATACATAAGACCAGGTGGGAGCTAATAAGGTTTCAGCTGTCAGTGTTAACTGTGATTGATTGCTACTTGTGAACTGCCACTGTATGACTCCCTGCTACCCTAACCCTCTTTCCTATATGTTGAGTTGCTCCTACGGTAGTGCTACATAAAATCTTATGGAAAGTGTTTTGTTCTGAAATAAATGGTACAGTGACAAAATCTCTTTAAATTTTTAATTATTTGGACAAAACTTTTTTTTCTGTTACAGTTATAGGAATGACGTCTGTATTAGGAGTGGGTTGGAAAAATGTGGCATATCTAATCTACAGCATTAAAACTATTTCTGAAGATACACAAAGTTGAACTCTATAACTTCTAGCAAATGTACTTTTGGCTGAGGAACAGCATTGTAAAAATGTATATATGTACAAGGTGGGTTGGTAAAATCAGTAGCTATTAAAACATATGTGTAATGTTCAAACTGATATGAACAGGAAGAATAAAGGGTGTCTGAGTGTAGTCACTCCTGTAATCTTCTTTTATATCAAGGACATATCAAACAAAATACATACAAAGAAAACATTGATAAGTCATAATAAAATAACTGTATCCAAGCAATGCTGATAACTACACACTGACAGCAAATAATGTACCGACTAATTAAAGAAGGCCTGCACCAGACTATTGTGAATTCGTCACTGCTGACCTCTTCTGACCTGCATACCTGTTGCAGATATTTGGCTTAGAGTATTGTAGCCAGGTGTCCACTCAGTAGTCAGGCAATAAACACTTTAAGACAGGCTTCCATGGAACCCCAAGGTTCCTTAAGGGGTTTCCAGAGGTTACTCAAACTGTAATTCAATGATCTCTCATTTGATGATGCCTGAAGTTCAGGAGCTTTTTTTAGTCTTCTTTAAGGGTGGTATGCTAGCCAACTCTATAGAAGTAAGCATACTTCTGGCCAGCAATGTTGGAAGCTTTTTCTCCAATAACCAAGAAATAATTAATATTAGAAAGAGGTTCCCTTAGACCCCCAATAAAATGATTTTGGTAGGGGGTTCCCTAAGACTTTAAAAAGATATCAAGAGTCTCTTAGGGGTGAAAAGGTTGAGAAAGGCTGCCTCGGGAGGTCAGCAATGGCACCCCTTATATTTTTCTTTTAATGTGAACTTTTCAGTAATAATTCAGCATAAAAAAATTCTTGATCGTATACAGAGCCCTTTTCATTTTTGATATCAGAAAGCTGTACGTCAGGCCTTGTCTAGGTCACTAGATTTACATGACTACACCATCTCTGAACCAGCTTCTCAGACCAAGAAATGTTAACCCTGAATTTTTTTGTAGTTTAAAGTGGATGCATGCATTGTCTGTGGGAGTACAGTGATCTTTGTAAACATTAATGAATATAGTTTTGATAATTTAGGGACATTTCTTTTATACAGTAGATGCAACTGTCTTTAAAAAAAAGCAAGCAAATGTTTTAGTCATTTTTACAGCAGAGTATCCTCCTAAATAATAAAAATATATAAAACAATATAGTAAACTCCTTTAGTAAATAAAATAACACGCCTTGGGCATATTGGCTTACCATGCCATAATAATTGCGATTGTCAGATGAACCGACAGACATTTAGTGATAGCAGGGAGGACACATTAGGAAACATGATTTCCAATGAAAGAAACACACGCAGAGAACAGGTGTTACTCAGAGCTTACCGCAAAAGAAAATGCAATAAAACACATTAGGAAACATAATAAGTTTACCGATCTAAATTCTTAGATAGCAGGAAATGTACCTTTTGATCTTTTGGGGCTGATGACATCAGCACATTGGGTATACCAAATTCATCACATTGTTTTATATTTCATCACCAGTGATTTCATAACAATAAAATTGTAGCCTTTAGATACATCATGCTAAAATTCAAAATGTAAAAGTTTAATATGATCAAAAAAGTAAATTACATACTGAGCTCTATTTTTAAAGCAGGGAATCTGCCATTCCCTCAAACATTCCCTGGTGGAAAATAAACTACTGACATTGGGACACATGGACGTGCAAGATTCCCCACCAGGGAATTTTTGGGGGAATGTCTGACTCCCTGCTTTATTAATAGATTGTATGTGATGCATTCTGTCCATAATATAAAAATAAAATAAGCCGTAGAAAATGAATACTAAATAGTAACAATAAATGTCGTTTGTTGGGTATCATTTGTAACATAGATTTATAACATGTTAATATAGCTAATAAATCCATTCTATTACTTTCTGTGGGGGGCCAATATGTCTTGCAAATATATCAGAGACTGTCACTATCAAAGAATGTCCCAGTCTCATCACCTAAAGCAACTGCCATGAATCAGCAACCATCTTACTGTAGTTCACACAGGACAGGAACTACCATCTGAAATCATTATCCTAATAGAGAAGGCCTTGGAGAAGGAAGAAGCTAGCATGATTAACAAAAATGTATTAAAAGTTATCTCACAACATCTTTAGTATTTAAGTTTGCACATAATTTGAGTACTGCCCCGTATCAGTACACAAATATGTTGATTAGATAGCCAAGTTGTTACATGGTCATTACCATTACCAGGATTAGGTAAGTAAAAAGCTCAACTCCAACAAAAAGAAATGTTTCAATTTACTGACCACCAGTGATATTCCTATTGTTAGTGTGTACTGTTGCTACAAAGAGACCCAATACTTGGGTAGTTCAGACGCCTGGAATAGATGAAGACCGGGTAAATTGGAAATTGGATTGGACCATTGAAAGTGAAAGCTGTTTTGGAGTCTTCAGTAAAGGAGCTATCTTGATGTCACAATATTGTCAATCTCAATTGCCATGGCTAAGCATCCCTTAACTTGCTGATGTACCTAAAAAAGTTTGCAGTACGAAACAATAGTCACATGTTCAATTACATCAAAAGATGACGTTCCATGACGATTTTTGGGTGCAATGAACAATCCATCCTGATGGATTAGCTCTGGTGGTTCTGATGGTGATCTGTCATTCTCCCTCATGTGTACTGATGTTTTTAAACAATCAACAATTGTACACAACCATAGCGGGTAGGTGTGTGATTTTTAAACAACCTGTATCTGCAGTCCAGTCAGTCTGCTGAGCTCTGGGATGATTTTACCATATGTATCATGAGACTGTATGACATTCTGTTACATTAGGATAGTACATTTTAACAAATATCAAACTTGTATGTAGCTGTATAAGTATATACGCTGCAGCAAATCCATTTAAAAGACCTCCTTAGTATTATAGGACCTGCCTGATTAGTGTTCCTACTTTGCCTATTTGTTTGATTCCATTGAGACATTTATTTCAATATTGGTAGTAAGGTAGTAATACAGGAAATTGCAGAGTACATATGCAAACTTTGACATAAATGACATTGTAAGAAAATATATCATAAAAATACCTATATATAGATTACAAATCATGTTTCTACAAAACCTTAATATTTACAGTAGCAAATGAAAAGTATCTAAACATGATGTATTACTTAACATGGCAGAGGTGTGCTGGCATTAAGGAGAATGCCTACAAAAATGTCAGTTTTCATGCCTCCGGTTGAGTCATGTAATAGTTGCAACATCAAAAGTTGAAGGTGCTTTGCAATCAGGTGAAAGGTTTAAGCTTCCCACAATCCACAAACATTGGATTACTTCCAAGTAGGAAGTGCCTTACATGGCATCAGCTTCTGGTAGTCACTCCTTCGTGACAAAAAGAGGAGCTGCTGGTTGAATATGACTGTAAAAAGTGTATTAAATATCAGGTATGATCAGTTTATACTTGCTGCTATCTGGAAATCTTTACATATGAGACGATTAACTGCTTAAACAATAACTTCTTGTATTTGGGACAAATATACAGTGATTAGAATCTAATTTAGACTAGTGCAGTACACATATAAACTTTAATGTAAGCACAAATCATTTATAAAGTGGAAACATAAGATACCTTAGAACAATAAAAAAGTACAACAAAAACATCCAACTAAGCTCAAAACTTTTTTTTTTAATAATTTGATTGTAAAGCAACAAGGTGGTAAAAAAGTGGTGATGAAAATGTATAGTTTTTAAACAAAATGAGAAATTGCATTATATAAAATGAACATGTTTAAAGCTGCGTACACACTTCCAATTTTTTCGTTGGTAAACGAACGACGAACGATCCTGCATGATATCTGCGAACGATCGTATGGCACCGATCCTGTACATACAGATAACGACACGATCGTTCAAAGATATTGCACACACGATAGATGCGATCGTGTGAACGATACAGGAAGTGACGTGCACCACAGGAAGTGAGCGAACGTTCGTTCATCGCGCATGCTCAGACCATGGACGATCACTGAACGACCGTACACACGATAGATGGTCAACGATCGTCGTCCAATCCGATCTGCTGGTCCGGTTGTTCATTTCCAACGACTATCCTCGTTCGTCAGCGTCATTGGTTACTTTTTTTACGAACGATTTTTGGCCAATCGGTCGTTCGTCGTTCGCTCGTCGTTCATTTCCAACGATAAAAATTGGAAGTGTGTACGCAGCTTTAATCGCTTGCTTTTCTGCCCACACTAAATCCCAATGTGCCCAGAAGGTTTCAAATTTAAAGAACCTGCAGGTAGGACTTGGCCCTTTCACATATATGTATTTTCAAAAGTCAGACTTGTGAGTTATTATCAGGTATGCTAGGATGGCACATTTAACTGCTCTCTAGGTAAAATGCACTTTAACTGCCAAATTTTTGGGTGCTTTTCCAGTTTATGTGTGTTATGCTGGTGTGGTGAAATGCACTCAAATGCTGATGAGTGATAACCTCAAGGATTACTTGTGGTGTATTTATAACGTGTTTATGTTGGTATATCAAATGCTGAAATCCTGTTGTACACCTGTTCAACTGATTTATACTGCAAAATACTAATTTGCCATTTACATGGCAGTAATTCAATTCATTAAAGCATGTAAAAATTGTCAAGATGTCCATCTGAGTTTCAAACTGACCATTACAATGGGGTAAAAGGGAATGTAAGTGACTTCCAGCATGGCATGGTTGTTGGTGCCAGGTTGGCTGGTCTGAGTATTTCAGAGGTAGTGTCAAAATTTGGAATCAGCAACGTGAAAGTATGCATCCATCCCGCCTGTATCAAGGGTTCTTGGCACACTTAGAGCCCCTTATTACCAAATAAATGTCATAGCCTACCTTAGTATAGTTGCTGACCATTACCATCCCTTTTATGATCATAGTGTACACATTTTATGATCACTACTTCCTGCAAGATAATATACCATGTCACAAAGCTCAAATCATATTAGACCGTTTTCCTGAACACAAAAGTGAGTTCTGTGTGGTCAACTGGCCTCCACAGTCACCAGACCTCAATCCAATGGAGTATCTTTGGAATGTGGTGGAACGCGTGATTTCCATCAAGGATGTGATCAACAAATCTGCAGCTACTGCATGATACTATCATTTCAATATAGACTAAAATGCCTCAGGAATGTTTTCAGCACCTTGTTGAATCGTTTTTTAAGACAAATTGTGGAAGTTCTCAAGGCAAAAACAAGTTTAACATGGTACCAACAAGGTGCCTTTATTAAAGTGTCTAGTAATAGTATATATATTAACAAGGAAAACAGAGTAATTCATGAAAAATATCAAAGAAATAAAAATGTAAAAATAAAGATACCTTGCACTAACACTTACTGTAAGCTTTGGCCACTGGGCTTCACAGTGGAGATTTGGAAAAGTTTAGGATTCCAGCATTGTGAAAGAATACTAGAAGAGCTAAGGAGCAGAGAAATCACCCTTACCTTGGCATGCTCACCAGAAGGTCACCAGTGTAACGTGAGTATGTTTTTACTGGGCTTTTATTTTATCAGGAATTTGTTACTCCAAAAAAATTACACTTTGAATTTTTTATGCAAGGCCCAATATTAAAAATATGGTCTAGACTTTAAGCACAAGTAAAAAAAAAAGTTTTTGCTTTTTTTCTAAGTCTGTACTGAGTTTTGATTGATATAATGACATTATTGTGTTCAGGATTAGCTTGTCTTGGTTGAGTCTGAAATATATTTTACCAATTAGAAGCATGAGTGGTTTTGATGCTAAAAATAATGTAAAGAGTATATATGACTATCTACAAACTTCAGTATGCTACCACGTGGTGTTCTCCTCATGCAGAGGACCAGGTGTCTCCATAGTATATATGGTAAACATACACCAAACATGTTGCAACTACACAATGAATCATTTACAGATTGACAAAGACTAGTAACCATATGGTCACCTTGTTAAATGTTAATATAAATCCTTTTTAAAGTGAGAAAATTTACATTCCCCACCCAGAGAAATTATTATATTATGCCTACGTATGACTTACTGTGCTATCATATTTAAACCTGCCAACATGGACTTTAGGACAATAGCTGTGAGTCACATGCTTTACAAATGAACCTTCACTTACATTATTACAGCACAAGCAATAAATGTCATTTATTATTAGGTGGGATCAAGTCTCGTGTGACTATTTAGAAATAGGTTAACAAGTCTCAAGAACCATGGAAACACATACACACTATTCTGCTACTACATATACTGAATATATATATATATATATATATACACATTAATTCAATAAATTTGTCTTGTCAGATTGTAATTATGTTGGCACTTGTGCTAGAGGCTTTCATTGCCTAGCTTTTGGTCCTATTTATAATAAAGTTTCCTAAAAATGTCTGATCTCCTATCAGTGTCTAACATTTAAATGTTCCAAAGAGAAGAAGAGATACATACTGATGTCACTGTTACAGGTGTCCCCACTGGAAAACTCTTTGCTTACATTATTTTCTGATGACAAATAGAAAGAAATTCTCCAACAGAACAGTAATAAAACATGATAGAAAGTCTATCCCTTTTTTACACTGTCAACAATCAGATTTATTTTCTGCACTACGTAAAACATTATTACCACCGGTACCGGATATTGCATATCATTTCCAGTTGGGAAGGGAAGCTGAGTACCTGCAGGAGGCAAAACACTGAGTACCTGCAGGAGGCAGGTTTGCCTTAAAGTAAAATTATAGTTCCACTTGCAAAAATCTGCAAGCAGGCAAGTTTTTTATTGTGAAAAGAGACAATGTCTTATCTGCAGTAAAGCATACTTACTTGAAAAAATGATGCCATCATTTGCCAGGTATAACAGGGCTGCTAAGATACAATGAACTCCCATATGCATACACAGGTGTTATGTCACCCCGGCCCAGGCCAATCAATGGCAGTGCCTGTGATAGAATGAGAACAGGTGAGTGTATTTTAAAAATTGCAATCAAGTAGATATGTTTATTTATTGCAAAATGCACATGAGCTGTCCCTTCTGCAATAAAGGACCTGCCTGATCACAATTTTTCAATTGGTATTTAGTTTTTAGCTTTCAATCAAATAATAAAAGAAAATATACAAATATTATAACTATAAGATTATCTAAACCCAACTGACTGCCTGTTAAGGGTTTATTTATAACTAAGAGTGAATATCAATGTCCACACTCTGTTAAACTTACAGCTGCACACTGAGGTCTGCATTTTCCAGCCCATTCATAAACTCTAGCCTAAAGTATCCTATTGTTTCCTCTCTGCCTAACACATCAAAAAGACCTACCTGACTGAAGAATGGCCAGTGATGTAACAGGCCATATGACTGGGCTCGCCACATACCTTTTTTTATCCATTTTCTTTACTTTTTGGAATCTGGTTTCAGATTCCCCAGATCAAGATTGCAATGCCATTTCTAAAACACACTATATGACTGTGATTTAAAAAATAACAAATTTGTGTTAAAAAAAAAAAATTATAGCAAAGATAAGGCCTTACCAGGGTTTTATATTTGGCATTGCTCAAATACGGTATAACATAAATAATCTCTGTTTATTTAATAAAAATGCCTATTTTCAAAAAGGATTTTGTATATTTTGTTGCATCCTTGTCTCCTGCAGCCACTCTGTGGTTGTATGGTACTTCTTAGGATAGGTTTCTGATGGTGACAATGTAGGACTATACCTATGTATTTTGATGCTGAGTTGGCAATTAAAATGTCCATACAATAGGGTGACAATACAAAAAAAAAAAAACAGTTCTTTTACAAGGACAAGAGAGAAGAAATCTTGTTACAACTAATGCTTGAACAAGGACCTTCACACAAGAACTCTTCATTATTTCAATGACAACTTGAGGATTAGAAACAAAAAATTACATATATATATTTTTAAAGCTTGCAAGAGTTTAGGTTTATATATACTTAAACATTTGAAAGTAGATGTAAGGTGCTTGTGAGATAGAACATACATGCAGAACAAACTTTATACCCATAAGGTAGGAAAGACTATTGAGAAGAATAAGATATGTACAAGAATTTCATAAGTTTTTAGCATAATTTACAAGTAACCACGACCAATATCTAAATCCAATCTACATAGTAAAATTATTATACAGGAAGTGAATTATAACCATGCAGAACTTTTAAAATAGTAATTTAATGCTAGGGAAAAGTGATCAATACTATCAAACTGCCCAATTTACTGTGTAATGGTAATTTATTTTGGAATGGATATTTAAAAAATGTGTAGATTCTCTAGACCAGGGGTCCGCAAACTCCGGCCTTTAGGCCAGATACGTGATACTACCTAGCCAATACTACCTAGCCAGTAGTTTGTTCCGACCTAATGCCGGCCATGGGGCAGTAGGAACTACTGAAGCTGCCAGAGCTCTGGTGCTGCCTCTTTGCTGTTGCTCCCCTATTTACCGTGGCTGGCGTTATTACTTCAGCCGTGGTGGTAAATAGGGAACGCTCCCTGAAGGGAAATCCCTCTGCTCTGCAATCCATACAGAGGAGAGGGATTTCACTTCAGGGGGCATTCCCTGTTGGTGGACAGAGCCATTGGGGCAGGACTCAGAGTCCGGCCTACTGTGCACCCACCCACCCTGAAATGGCCTAGTGGCCATAAAAGTTTGCTGACCCCTGCTCTAGACTATGCTCATGTAATGTATGCTGAAACAGATAATAAAAGCCCATACAATAGGGTGACAACACAGATGCACAGCTGAGAAAAGAATAAAGCTTTGGCATCCTATGTCTGAACAAAGACATTCATGGTAAGATTACATGGTATTATTTGATTTAAAGCTGCAGATTTAAGAATATTGGCCAGTGGATTCTCTTCCCCAGCTGCTATGCCCATACCTTTGCATTAGTCTAGCTCAGGGGTCAGCAACCTTTACTATCAAAAGAGCCATTTTGCCTCCTCTTCCACTAAGGAAAAATAGTCTGGAGCCGCAAAACATAACACAGTTTATAAACTTTTAAAAGTTTTAATATTTTTTTAATTTTACCTGTTACAACAAGTGTGCATGTGTAGGCCTACTTTGAAATAAATTAAACACTGAACTATGCCCCTAGAAGCCTCCAGCTTCTAACTTATCATCCTGTTACATTAGAAGCGGGAGGCTTCTAATGTAACAGGGTAGATTTTTTTGATGGGCAGTTCTTTATGTTCTGACGATGCCTTAGCGATGAAATTTTAAGGGGTGTTAGCCACAGGTGTCCCTCATTTGCAGCTTTAATTTTGTTCACCTGTACCCCCCAATCTTGAGTAATTGGGGTTCAGGTGCTAGAAGCCTCCAGCAATGTGTAACAGGGTAGATTATTTTGATGGGCAGAGTTCTTTATTTTCTGACGATGCCTTAGCGATTCAACTGTAGGTGGTGTTAGCCATAAGTGTCCCCCACTTGCACCTCTATTTTGGTCACCTGTACCGCCTCCCCTCCGTTCCAAAGAAATTGGGGTTCAGACGCTAGATGCTTCCAGCAATGTGTAACAGGGTAGATTTTTTTGATAGGCAGAGTTTTTATGAATTTTTAGGAGGTGTTAGCCACAGGTGTCCCGTACTTGCACCTCAAATTTTTTTCACCTGTATCCTCGTTTCCAGATAAATTGGGGTTTAGGTGCTAGAAGCCTCCAACAATGTGTAACAGGGTAGGGGTTTTTTGATGGCTGGAGTTTTTAGGAGGTGTTAGCCACAGGTGTCCCCCACTTGCACCTCTAATTTTGTTCACCTGTACCCCCTTCCTGTTCCAGAGAAATTGGGGTTCAGGTGCCTCCAACAATGTGTAACGGTAGATTATGTTCTGATGATAGCCTAACAATTAAATTTTAGGGGGTGTTAGTCACAGGTGTCCCCCACTTGCACCTACATTTTTGGTTTTGTACATCTCCCCATTCCAGAGGAATTGGGGTTCAAAGGAGGGGGATGTCATTGTACACACCCATTTGTACACGCCCCGTGGTAGATTTATTTCACTGGTAGATTTTTTTCATTAGAACACTGGATAGGGAATCCCCCTCCTCCGCAGTGTCTTGGGAGGAAGGGGATCCCCCATCAGCCCCGCGGCAGCCGAAGGGAGCCACAACAAGGAGGCTGAAGAGCCGCATGCGGCTCCGGAGCCGCAGGTTGCAGACCCCTGGTCTAGCTCTATGGTGTTATTTTTGCTTCTCCATTGGTATCAAAGAACCCTAAAATACAGAACAGAGTCAACCCCACTGTTTAACCATGAGATCATGAGTTCACACTAGCGTTTTTCAATCAGAGTTTTAAGAAAATTAAGGTTCCTCCAGAGGTTGCTTGGGGTGTCTTAAAAAATGAACTGACATTAGTGATGTTTTTGGCTATTTATAGGAATGGCATACTACCCACTGGTCAGCAAAGCAAGAAGGATTCCTCTTATTGACCAACACACTAATGTACTGTGAGCTGTGCATATGGTAATTATAGCAGGGGTTGCCTAAGCCCTAAAAGTAGCTATGCGTCAAACAATATATTCAAAGTGGATAATGGATCTGTAATGCTTTTCAGTGGCCCCTCTTGCATAAGCACAGATTTGACATTTTGAATACTTGCAATCCTTCAATGTCTCCCGAGAATTCCACATGATAAGCCATGGATACAGCACATAAAACCTTCATGTGTCTGCTTCTATTTTAAGGTAGAAAGTTAGTTGCAATGCAACTCTTTTTGCAATACTTTTAAGCTATAGGATAATAATAATAATTTGATATATAAAGCTGTACAATTATACAGGTTGATATATGAAGCCAGAAGCTTGCCGCAAAAACTCGGAAAACAGATATAGGGCCCGTGGATGGGCTAGCAAACCACTAATAAAACATATTTTCATTTGGTTATAATGGCATGTTTATGAAAAACTTGTACACTTAGAGATTGATTTACTAAGGGAGTTCAGGCTGTTCACTTAGCAAAGTCAATATTAACTTTGTAAGGGAATTTTCACTTAACTAAGTGAATATGATGATAATTTACTGTGCAAAGATTAAACCATCAAATGGAAATGTAAAAAAACATGATCTTTGCAAGCATGTTATTGGGTAGTTAAAGTAAGCGTCATCTTATTCACTAAGTTAGGTGAAAATTGCCTTGAAATGTAACAATTTAATTTGCTAAGTAAACAGCTTATACTCTTTTAGTAACCCTTGTACCAAATAAATAACCACAGTAAAGTGTCATTATAACATATTATCTAATTATGGGTAACTAACAATATTATACGCTGCTCTAAATTCTGAGTATAAAAATCTTTTTCATTTTTCATTAGAATATATGGTTTACACAATAATGAAGAGTTTGTGAAAACACATGACTAGGGTAGCTCGTACCTTGCCTTCAAAACTTCCCCCCTTTCACCATACCTACCTCTTTACACTATTCCTTGCCAGCCCCTCCTCTCTTATACCCTTAACTCAAATAAAACTTCACACCTGAAATGCATTTTAAAATGGCTGGCAACCAGCCGTTTATTTAAATAACTTAACCTTTAACAATATTCATAAATTAACATAAATAAATATTTCAACAGATTTAAACAAATAACCAATAAACAAATAACATTTAAATAACATTTTAAATAACATTTAAATGACAACCTTAAAATTAACCCCCCTTAAATAACCAGCCTATAAACTCTCACTTAACCCTTTATTCACCAAAACCAAATCCAACTATAACCAACCATTTGCACCCAAAAACAACTAGATTGCAGGTCCGCTACATTTCCATAATAATCAAACCACCAAGCCAACCTGGCCCCCTAGCAGCACAGTACCACCTCAGGGGCCTCCACCGTTCACCACTTAAAAGAGGGGGGTTTCACCACCACCTTGGGTGCCCCCTTAACCGTAACTAACCCAGAAATCTTACCTTCCACCAAACCTCAACCGCCTCCACGCACCTTCTAACAGGGCGGGTGGGTGGGAAATTTCTCCAAAAAACTGTGCTGAACTTCTGTTCCCCTCTCCTTTTACCTTCTACCAACTCCACCCCTTAAACTTCCGACCCTACCCTCTATCACCCCCCTCCTCCTTTCTGTAATTCAATCTTAACTCTTACCCCCCCTCCTTTTCAAGGCAGCCCTACGCATATTCCCTGCTGCGGGCCTCTCTGACTGAGTTGCACCAGGTCAGAGCCCTGGTCTTATCATTCTTCTAATCCAAGGCTACATTTTGGGGAAGGACCTGAATAGGTAGGTTTTTGGTAGTCATCTTAGGTCAACTGCAGTGCAATAATTACTGAATATTCATAGAATGCAGACAAGCTGCTTTCAGTGTACAGTAATGTGAGAGATAATTTTGATGGGTTACTATAGGTTTGTGTAGTTTAGCTTTTGTACATTGCCCTATATCTCATAAAATAAGTACAAACATATTTTAATAATCCAGCCTGTGCACCAATTTTAATAGGTGTTTGAGCTATATTGCAGGAAGCAGAGGTGAATGAATCACAATCGACCATACATGTTATGTCTTTGATATCATCCCTTGCTTTCATTTGTATGCATCCATCAGGAAGTGGGATTCGCAGTAATCTAATGTTGTTATATCTTGTTACACAGATTAAGTGAATCAATTGTCTACATAACATGTTGATGCCTACATCAACACAAGGCATGGTCAAACCACACTTTTACAGTTTACATTGCATCTCCATTACATCATTTAGAAAAATCATTGATGATGAGTACACTGCCCACACAGTGATGCACAACAACTTGTTCTAAGTCTCTCTTAGCACGATATGCAGTTAGCAGTGACACTGATGGATTTATTGCACTATACAATGGAAGATTATCAAAACACAGGTTTAAATACTCTAATGTTTATGTGAACTCATTAAAGAGAATGTATAGTGTATATATATATATTCTGTATAATAATCAGGGTAAAAATATTTTTATTCATTTTTTTCAGCCAGATAAATAAGAAATCTTTTACATAATTATTTTCCATGTTTTTTTAGCATGAACACAGGTGGAGCATTCTCATTCTTTGTATGTTTTCCATCCTGTCCTTAGCTTTTTTGTTTATTAAAGCCTATTGTTTACATAGGTTATTAGCTTTTCCTGAAATTTACACACAAAATGAATGTTTCAGTGAAGTTTCAAAGAGAGAGTATTAAGTGAAACAGCTGCTTTCTCTCTTTCACTAAACCCATAAGTCTTTGTCAGTGCAATATATATATATATATAATATATATACAAATATATATATACATATATATAATATATATATACAAATATAAGTACTAAATATTTTGATTAGTATTCAAAGTAAAAAAAAAATAAAATAAATTGAAAATCATAAAAAAGGCTCAAAGGAAGTACAAAATTCCTAATAATAGTGTAAATACATTAGGCTTTGACTACATATGTATTACACACAATGTGCCTGGTTTATTAAAGCTCTCAAACTGGAGGTTTGCTGGATCACTGAGGTTCACTTATGATGTATTATTCCAGTCTTGAAGAGCTTTGATAAGTAAGGTCCAATGTGTTTTTGTTTTTTGCAGAAATCACTACTCATTTTCCTTCTACATCCACGTTCCTGTTTATTAGATTGTGTTGGGTGTAGTTTTATTTTGGCAAAAATTATATTATCAATCAGTTAAAATATTTTGTAAGCATCCTATTCTAATTGGTAGTTCAGTTGAATCTTGGGGCTTCAGGGCAATGATACCCTTGCAATTAAGTATTCTCATTAATGTGGGCTTCCTATTTTCCAGCAAACCTGGAGTGGACCTAATCCAGGATTGAAAACATTTGCCAACTAATAGCAAATCATTTTTAGGAAATCCATTCCAGGTTTGTTAGATCATCCAGGTTATCCCTTGATCTATCTCTATCTTCTCCAATCTTTGGTAACTTTAATATATCGGGCTCAAAGTCTTATACTCTAGAAAAGCAAGCAGAATAGGTTTAAGCTGGGAACAGGAAATCAAGGAAGCTTGAAGGGCTGGGTTTGTTGCAAAAGGAAAATGGGGGCAGGGAAAAGTAAATATAGTTGAATTAGGACAGGAAGTGGGGGGCAGAGGATAGTATGACAGGGTGCAAGTTTCCCTCCCTCACTTTTTTTTGTTAAAACCTTTTCAAACAAGGCTGGTTGTTAAGGATTGTTGGTTGGGTTTTGAGATTTGAGGTCCTCGAGGGCAGTACAAGGATTATGTGATGGAGTTGGGTCATCTTATGTATGGTGTATCCTAAGTGGTGCGAATTAAACAGAAAGTAAAAATATGGCGGGGTAATAGTATAAATAAATAAATAAATATATATATATATATATATATATATATATATATATATATATATATATAATATATTGAACTGGTCTTTTGGCATATATATAATAGAAAACACTGGAATGACTATGAATGTTCTTTATAGTGTAAAAATGAAGCCACAGACAGCAATAAAACAGGGATACAAACGGTATTGGATACCAAAGAGAGTTTGTAACCTTTTTAAGAGCAAAAAAGCAAAAAATATTTAGTTTTAAAGATAAATTGCTATTGCCCTCAGCGGTGTAACAAGCTTATGATACTCCCCTTCTCCTGGCCAACTGTACAAACAACAAGCAAGAGAAAAGAAGATGGCCTCATGTTACCTGAACTGTTAAGAGACCTTTAACACTAGAGTTCTCTTGTTAGGTATAGCCACACATTAGATGGACAAGAGAAAGAAACATAGAAAAACATGAATTGAATATTTTGTGACATGGTGCTCCCCCGTAATTGTGCATTGGCAGTGGCCAATGTCTGCAATTATTGAAAGTCCATCCTTGACTATGCACTCAATCATAGGCTGCAATTTTGGTTCCATTATTATTATTCATAAACTTCATACAAACCTTCCACAACATAGTGTTACTTCTTGGAAACGTCAATAGATGGAGCCAAATGAAAGTATTTAAATCTAATGTATTTGATTAGAGACTTGGACTATTGTTACTAGATTTGGAAATATAATATGTATTTAATAATAACTTATAATAATGAACTACTAGTCATAAAGGTTTATTTAACACTCTATCGATAGAACTCTGGATTTAATTACAGCATAAAAAAAGATTATGGAATACAGTTGTAAGACAAATGCTGGGTACTGGAATGACTTAAACCAATAGCACATTGCTTTTCATCAGCAGGGTCTAAGGTTAGATTTCCACCAGCCTTTCTACCTGCAAGGAACTGTTGACATTATTATGCATGTGAGGAATTTTTCAGGGTATTTTTCAAAAACATACAAATAGCTAAATTGATATCTGGCTGCAGTTGCTATAAAGAAACCTTTCTCAACCTATTTAACACAGAACAATTTTTGAAACAACTTTCATGTCTCGGGAACCCTAAACTCAGAAATTTCACTTTACATAAAAGGGTAGACAACCCTTTTATGTAAGGTAAAAAATGTGTTATTTGCTTTTTTTTTAGAATAAATGGGAATAAATGAGAATAAATGGGAGCGCAAAGCCTCCTGGGATACCTACGTCAGGCATCCCGGGAGGCTCTTGGGTGCTCCTTCTGCGCATGCCCGAGCATCTTGGGCATGCGCAGAAGGAGCCTTTTCACGCCAAGAGAAAAATTTGCCAATCTCACGCTGGTGCAGTGAGATCAGCAAAGTCTTTTTTCATCCTAAGTCACCCGATCCTGCGTCTGGGTCGGGTGACGTAGGATTAAGAACCAAGAAGAAGAGGAGAAGATGGTGGCGTCCTGGGAGCCGGCCCTGGGACAGATGCTGGAACGTTATGGGACCCGATGCAAGACACCCCTGGATGGATCAGACTGCCCTGTGGGATTGAAGGTAAGTGTATTTTTTTTTTTTTTGGCAGTTTTCAGTTTAGTTCCTCTTTAAGCTATTTTGCTTCAGCTTTAGCTGGAAACGATCTTTCATGACTGTTGTCAGGAACATTAAATGGGAGGCTCCCCACTGCGTCCTCCCCAATAGAAAAAATAATTATTAAGACAACCAGAGTAACTGGATTTCTAATTTTATTGGAAGTGACCACAATGCTGTTGGGATGTGTTGATGAAATGATACCCTTCATTAGAGAGAGTACTTATCTCCTTCACAAAGTCCTTTCAGTAACCCTCCCCCCCCCAACAGACACAAAATATTAAAATTACTAGTTCAATTAATTCAGTGGGGTCACGCTTGGATTTGGGTGAATCTTTGGTAAAAACATTTTTAAATAGACCTCATGTCCATATTTTCCTTTTTTTTTTCATCTTAACTCTTGCCTCGGTATATGTGGCATGCCAGCCCTTTTCTGTGGCCTTCTCCAAAACCCATCAGCTTCTATACAGGAGAGATCTAGTGTCACATCATTAGGTGGCTGGCTGCAAGAACCAGAAAAAAACAGATAGCTCCTGTTAACATAAGCAATGAAAATGGTGGTGTGGGACTGTGCATGGCCATGCAGAGCAACAAATTAGAAAATATCAATGTTGAATTTGTTAGATGTATTAGTATATTTATCAAGTGACAAAGATAAAGAGAAATAGAAACATTTGGAAAGTTTGCCTTAACAAATTCAACAAACCTTCCAATGGGCAATCAGCAGCAATAAAGTATTTAAAGGATCAGTCCTTCCAACACTGTTATTTCAGCTTTTCTAGCTGATGATAGCTATTCTTCTTAAAAGTGTCCTATATATCTCAGGGACTTTTTGGATATTTGAACTAGAATTCCTGGGTCAGTACTGCTGCTCTACATTTTACTTGGAGATGCCATCTTCCATTTTGGTTTGTAATTCTTTTGATAAAATTAAGAATGCAATGGAAGGTTTTGGGACAACTAAAACTCCCTATGCTAATTCCCTTTTTTTTCCTTCAGGAATGTGTTTGCATATGCGGTTGAGTGAATTGTACAGCAGTTTAAGAATGTGCAAGTACTAAAGTGAAATAATAACAGCTCATATTTCCTTTATTCCTATTTTTGTCTTATGAATAAAGTCTAGTAATACGATAATTAGGATAGTAGTTATCGGTAGTGGTTTCACCTTGTTTATCTCAGAGCAGCGGTCGCCAACCGGTGGTCCGCAAGAAAATTTTAGTGGTCAGCGGCTCTGGCCAGTGCCCCCCCATGCGGGGTCAGGAGAAAGACCCCACTGGCAGGGTGCACCGACCAGAGCCGCGGACCACGTCCCCCGTACAAATCTCTGGCTCAGGGAAGCGGGCGGGTTGTGTCTGGACACAACCCGCCCACTCTTTCATCCCAGGCTCAGATCTGCGGTGGGAGAGTTGGCGGGGTTACGGCATCATGACATCACTATGAGGAGGTTTCTCCTCCTTTGAGTAACACCCGGTTATCCACGCATGCGCGGTCCAGAGCCGGTAATTTCAGTGGTTCGCAGGACCGAAAAGGTTTGGCGACCACTGATCTAGGGTTTGCCAAACCCCTGAATATAAAATGGGAGAAAGCAAGAAAAAAAAACACAATTTGTAATACATTTTTCCACCTTTACTGGACTTTTTTGTGGTTCATTGTATATATAACAAAACTGTCTAGATGATACTACATGCTACACATTTATTAAAAAAAAAAACTTTTTTTCCCTTACTTTCTTCCAAAGTCTAGTAATACTCATAGTTTTAAGAGCAAACATGAATGGCAGAGAAGGTGAGCATGCTAACTAGAGAGAGAGAGAGAGAGAGAGAGAGGTGTCCATAGAATATACCAACAAACATATGACAATAGTTACCTGGGAAGACAATAACCATTTAAAGGCAGCAATACAAAACAGGTTGTATTCTTACAAAAAAATCTGCATATTTAGTGCAAGTATACAAAAAAGCAACTGGGCTTGGCACATCAAAAACCAGAAGTCCTGCATTTTGCTTTGCATCCCACTGCTGATGCGGGCAGTGGCGTGGCCAGGACCCGGGTGGTATTTAAAAGCAGATTACTCAGTAATCTACTATAAAATTTCCCACCCGGCCACGCCCCCTGACGGACCGGCGCCCCGGCTTTACAGCAGGACCATCGGATCGCCACTGAATCGTGGGGCAAAGGTAAGGGGGGCTCCTAAAGTTACCCCGAGTGTGACTCGGGATTACCGCTTTTTGCATGTAAAAGCCACCCCGAGTCACACTCGGGATTACCGCTAGGGGAATTAATCCCCGAAAAGGGATGAGCGAGCGAAATTTTTCATTTCGATCTTGCAGCGTATCAGGCCTTTCTTGCTTACAGAACATGTAAGCGAAAACGGCCTTGTGATTCGCCACAAGGTCGAGTGCCTCCAATCAGCTGTGACAGCAAGTTTCCATGCTCGCCGGGCTGTACTTATCAGCCCAGTGACCATGGGAACTGAACTCAGATGAACTCTCAATGGAGAAACTCTATTGAGAATTCATCTGGAGTTCGCCTGCAGTCACAGCTGATTGGAAGTACTCATGTGCCTCCAATCAGCTGTGACTACAGTTCCCACAGTCACCGGGCTGTACTTATCAATGATCGATGAGTGTGGGAACCTACACTTCAATGGAATTCGCAAAATCGGTTTGCCGAAATTTTGCGGACCAATTGGAAGTTCGGGGAAATTTTCGCAAGAGTGTCAGAGGCATTCTCACTCATCCCTATCCCCGAACAGATAATGTGGGAAATATTTTCAATGTAAAGAGATCTCACCCCAACCCAGTCCTCTGTTCCCCATAATGGGAAGCCCCACTTTTACCCCAGGTCTTGAAGAGGGAAGTTTCTGCAAATTGAAGAAAATGATTGGATAGGGTGCATCACTTTATACTTGGAGACCAATGGTATTCCTTAGGAGACCTGTGTTCCCCAAACGTCCCTTTTGAATTGAATTTCTGGAAGGCAGCACAGTTGTCGCATTTTCTATGCTCTTTGCAATGAGCAGCTGACTTCCACAGACCACTAACTAGGTTTGAGAAAATGTGTACCGGGTTAGGTAATCCACAACATGCCATCTCTTCTCTTATACTCTATTCTTAACCTGTCACCCGAGGATTATACACCCTCATTTCTCTGGTCACGGGAGCAAGAATTGGGGCTGAAGTTTTCCCATTCACAAAAAAAAGGTGATTAGGTATACTCATAAAAGGTCCATCCATAGTGGGGTTCAAGAGTTGAATTACAAGATACTGTCTAGATGGCATTTGACGCCGAAGAGACCACATGCTATGTTTCCCATGGAGCCTGGGCTGTGTTAGAAACATGTTACATGTTTTCTGGTCATGTCATGTGATCAGAGATTTCTGGGATAGGGTTAAAGATGTGTGCCAGAAACTTTCGGTGCGGGATATACCTGATGACCCAGCCTTCTTTCTCCTCCAGCTAAATGACAAAAGGCCTATAATATTTTGGTGATTAAGCAAACGCTGCAAAAGCATGTGTTCTGGGCATGTGGAATAAGGCGAGGTCACCAAATATAAAATTATGGCTCCACAGGATGAATGAAATAATGCTTATGGAAGATCTCACCTCTGGGATTCATGATAGAACCGATAAATTTACCTCTACCTGGGCCCCTTGGATTGCTGTTCAGGAATCTGATGAATACAAAGCGCTGTTGGGTCGTTAAAATCCGTCATACAGCAACCTATGGTATATGATGTATATTATACATGGTGCACTGTTTTCTCTGCAATTCTTGATGGGATCTGGTAGCCATTTGGCTGACATCCCTCAGTTTATGCAAGCAATATATGTAATGTACAACAATTGTCTTTCTTTCCTGGACTGCATTATAAACACGTGGAGTCTGCCTTACACTCAGGACTATTTTTATTTTTCCTGGTGGAGTTAATCCTCAGGTAGGGTTCCCTGGTGGGGTTAATCCTCAGGAGATAGAATGTTAGGCTTTAGTTTAGTGACCCATGGTGACCAGATGGAAAAAAAATCTCATTTTTATCCAGAGTTGTGTTCTCACATGTGTTTTAGGGCACCATTATTTCTATATACCTCCTCTATCTCTAAAATTAACTAGGTGAGTTTTACTGGAGTATATGTGACAATCCTTCCATTTCAAACGTTTCTAAGCAGACAGCCGCTCAAAAGATTTAATTGGTAGAAATCTCTCATGCTACACATGGCCTTAGCAAGAAGGATGGGAATCCACCTATTGTAAATCATTAGGGAGGTTATAAGTGATGTGTCAAAAATAGACTTACAACTATTATTCCTGATGTATTTAGAACTTGTACTGGTACTCTACTACAACTTCTCCACTGACAAATCACTACAACCTTTTTATACAGTTGTCATAACAACTACTTAAAATCGGTGATTCCTAGTACACAAAAATGCTGAGTGCATAAACATTTTCTCTGATCATACTACACCTATCTTGCTTACTCAGCAGGGAATGCCTAACAATTTGTGTGACAGGACAATTTCCCATGAAAAGTAATGTGTGTGTTTGGGTGGAATCCCGGAACAGTCTCTGTCTACTTCATTGTTAGCCAAATTCAACAATTCATATCAATCAGAATTCTGACTCCTTTGTCACTCAGCAGCATTTTCAGCCAATAAGTCACTTAACAAAAGTCCTGAGTCACTTACTAAGGCAGATCTCATTGTGAGAAAGTGTGATACAAATGAGAACTTCATGAGTCTTGCGTATGATAATCCAGTTTTGTTGTGATAGACAACGGCTGTGCCAAGCAGTTTCTATTGTTTTGAACATTTCACTCCTTTGACGTTTCACTTGCCAGGAAATCCCTATATCCAAAACTGGTATGTGCCAAAACAGCTGCAACATAACTTGGTTAAAGGGGTTTTCCATTTGCAGATATCCAAACTGTAATGGTGTAAGAATACACTGTTTTGGTATTTTTCTAGCTTATTTCGTTAGAATAAATGTTTAAACCAGCTGTGGGAGAAGAATTTAGTATTTATAACACTTTTTCTCTCACCTTCTAAAAATGCTAGTTGTCTGTTGTGTTGACCTTTTGGAACTAAGTGTCGTTGCCCATTATTAAAGAGTGTAACATATTGGGTAATACCTCACTTTTACGCCGATTTACTGATCTTGTCGCTAACATGATCCTGGCCAATTCAATTTCTTACTGCCCATGAGTGCCATGATCTGATTCAATCATATAAGTGCTGTATTCATGGTGACCCTCAGTGGTCCCTCCACCATCAGTAGAATGTACCCACAGGATTAAGAGGAAGTGTAATATGAAAAGGAGCCTACTAGGACTTTATGGAAATTACTGAAATGAAAAGGAAGTATTATTTCAAGTGGGTTGCATTCAGCAAGATGAGGAGGTTTATTAACCACCTGGGCGTTACACTGATGTCTAGATTTCTGTACCAAAAGTACACCTGTACTTTGTAGACCTGTAACTTACAGAAATATGTCCGAACAAGGGTCTAGTAGATATCATGAATATAAAAAATGTTTGAAACACACAATCATGTAAAAAAAAAAATACTTTTAATAAAATTAAATAAAATACACAAAAATCAGCTTAAACAAGAATACATAAATAAATGAAAAATACTGAAAATGCAATAATTCGGTATACTGTATAGTAATATATTTTTCTAAAACACCTCCCTAGTGTCCAACAGTCCAACGTCACATACCTATAGACAAAACCACATAAATATATTTTGTATTATTTTGTATTGGATTGGATACAGGACTTTTTATTGAATCCAATACAAAATATTTGAATTTCCCGCTACGACCCCTATCGACGGGCGCACGCACGGAAAGAAATCCTTATATATTATATATATAATTGTATTATATATATATTATATAAGCTACTGTACAGGTACATTACATTATACACTATTTTTTTTTTTAAACTTTTTTTTTAAAGATTTTTTTTTTATGTTTTATAAAAAAAATTTTATTAATAAATTTATTTTTATTATAAATTTGTGAATGTGAAGTATAAGTAATTATTGAGTAATTCGGTGAACAAAAAAGAACTCTTATTCCCAGTGTTCACAACACCTATGGCCCATGTATATTTCTCGAAACAAGGGTGCGTCTAACAAGGGTGCATTGGAGTGTTGGACTTTCTGCTTTTAAACCCAGGCGTGGACTGCATGAGCATTATCTAAAGATTGGTTTTGTATGAAAAAAAGTACCAGTATTTGAATATTTTTATAATATATTAGACATGCAATAAATTTAAATTATTTATTGTCTTTTACATGTTTTACCTATTTAACAGTCCTTTTTAATTTTGAATTAAATAGAATTTGGTTTTGTGAGGTCTCTACTAACAACTCTGTAAAGCGTTCGTTCTTAACCAGGGTTTCTTCAGAGGTTGTATGGGATTCATCAAGCTCTAGCTATTGACCTCCCACTTGATATTGCCCGTTTTGGTCTAGGGTCAATACCAGTTAGTAGAACCAGCTGCATGACTCCAATGATGTTTTAGGTCAAAATTTAAGAGGCTTTTATTTCCTACAAAATATTGGTTCTGATAGGTGTTACCCAAGACCTAAAAATTATTTTTAATGGGTTACTTAGAGGGTAAAGTGCTGAAAAAGGCAGCTGTAGGGGCTTTCGTAGATTTTGCAGAATGTGCAGATGGCATTGGGAAGTTTTTGTGAGGAGACTGGAACTGCTTTACGTGTTTGCTGACTGTTCAGGACTGATGTTGGCTAGAAGTGAGAAAATATTTAAACATAATCTGAGAAACGTTGGGTGAGACTTTTACGTGTCACAATCATGGTTATGGTACACTTACTCCAATTTTGACAGTACATTACACTTCTTTATCATAAATAGACCCTTACTGTACTAAAACTAATAATACAGATTTTGAAAATAGCATGAAGGGGTTAATTGCTAAAAGCGTGCTAATAATGTGTAACATCTGATCAAATATCACTATAATTTACTTCAGTAATCTTTTGCTGTTGGTTGTTTTGCTTGTTTTTGTTTTGCCTATACATGATGTGTGTTATTTATCCTGTTTTTTTCAACAAAAAATGAATTATTTGTTAGGCAGGATTTGTTTAGGGTGGCTGTTAGGTAAAACTGGGTCTCACCTTTCTTTTGATGTACAAAGCTGCATTTCTTTGAACTGACACTCCTCACACCAAAAATAACCCAGTTATTGAATTTCATCCATTTGGATTAGGAGGGAGAGGTGTTCTCTTGGTTTCTGTTTTATGAATTAGTCAGTCTCCTTGACTACAGCCCTTCATTTGACTGCTCTGTGTATATGTAACTATATCTTCTTCAAGATGGCATTCAAGAAAAGTTGTTGATCAAGCCTGAGGCAATCTAGTGGACTGCTGCTCAGGCCTAGTTATTTCATAACCCCCGACCTCCCCAACTTCAATGCAGGTAAACAACTATGTGTGATGAAAAGGTGCCGTTATATTTTAAAAGTAAAGAATTGTACTGGTACTCTTGTCTGGAGACAAATTCTATTTAAATGAGATTTAGTACAGAAATGTATGCAAATGCAGATGTATATATATATAGATGGTATATAGATGGTTGTATTGCATTGATCTACCAGTAAAAGGACAAATATTTTCATGTCTTTACTGATGCTGTGAACTTTTCAGCAAAGGGGCAACCTGTTGTACTTGTGTTATCTCTCATTGTTTACATATCTTTTTTTGGGTTACCATGTTCCTTCTACAATCAAAAAACAGTTCTGGTGTTTAATGTGGAAATATAGTTTTGCTAAAAATGGTGTGATCAGGCAGGACTGTTATTGCAGAAGGAACAGGGACCTGTCCATTCTTTAATAAAACATACTTACCCGCCTGTTTGCTATCTAATTTTAAAAAATGGCTAGGCTGTGCACGTCTCATGCTAAGCCTATGATGCTGGGATATGTTGTGTATCCCAGCCACCCCTTCCCCCAGGGCTACTCGGACTGCAAAGTCTATCGCAAACATAAGCAGGAGTTACAACATTTTGGCCTGGCCAAGCAAGATACCCGAAGACCAGGGACCTGGAAGACAACCCAGTGAAGATGACAGAGCCTGTGATGGAATGGGGATGGATGATAATATTTTTAAAATTGTGATCAGGCAGGTAGGGTAATTGTGTTACAGAATAAGCCTTTTCATTCTGCAAATTTTAAATGGTGGGGTTTAGTTCTGCTTTAAAGCTAAATTTCATCAGAAATTCTATTCTTTGTATTCCATAGCCTGCCCAGACTATAACCCAAGTGGATGACTACATTTTCTAGTACAGTTTACATTAAACGTTTTTTGTTAAGCTTTGTATAGAGTGGAGGAAGATTATCCTTGCAAAGTTTTTATTGCTGTGTCCTCACTGCCAGGATTCACCTTCTAGGGTAATCATTGTTACTGAAACAGAAAGTGAAGATAACCCCACATGTTACAGTGGTCACAGAGCAAGAAGTTAGGGAAAATTTACTGCTGTATCTCCAGGACAGAAAGTGAAGGTAATTTTTTCATTTCCAGGCTCCTGACCAGTCAACGAAGACAAAATGTTTACTCATCCGCTAATACTGATGCAAAAACCAGCAGGTTCCAAGATGGCCTGTCAGTCCTAAATATGTACTCTACTGCTATGCAAGCTATGATAATCAGTCGCTTGGAAAAAATCACTATGCCATGCAAGGTGCTTTCATCACAGATGTCTCCTCCTGATTTTTTGCTGGTGTTAGACCTTACAGGTAGAACTAAATCATTTGCATTTGAGTCGTTTTGTTACAACTTGTGTCTTCATCCATGGATCAGCAAGACACTTCTATTTTGCTTATATATTCACATATTTTATATATGATTTATAATAGAAAAATAACGTTTTACACCATTTTATTTGATATGAATCTTTGTTGTACAGACGCTTTTTTTTGTTGGGATGTTATGTCTGAAGAGGCAGACTTCTGTGAAATGTGTCACACACTCCCTATTTGCAAATCAACATTTTTATCCTCGTGCTTCCTTATTCTATCACGTATAATGTCTGATCCGTTAACTGTAGCAGGATTGCTTGGTATTTATAATAGGAACAGATGGATTTAATAAAAAGATTGTGCTTCCGTTAAACAATGTCTATACATATAATTTTGTAATTACTTAATTTTTAAAAAATCTTCAATAAATGATTGCAGCCTTTGACTTTGTAAAAGCCCATAATATTCTGCAAATACTCCTGTTTTTTGAAAGCAATAAAAAGTTAAACACTAAATCCATCCATGTTTGCTCGTTGGCATTGGCATTTTCATGCACACTATGTTATGATTTACATAATCCAAGTAATGTCACTGGCAGCTTTTTCCCTTTTTCTTCTGATGCAAGACAGTCTGCAGGACTGCACTTCAGAGTTTATGTCAATTGTTCAACACTACATGCATGACACTAACATAGAACATTCAGTTTAATTTTCTGGTACTGTATAATTTAAACCCGAAAAAGAAAAAAATCATTAATTAGCAAATCAGTTACCAATCCTATTTAATTTTCCATCCAGAGGTAAAATGTTTACTTTTGTGCCCCCTTTTTAAATCCAATTTGAATGACTTTATTGCTACGGGATAGAGAAAAGGCTAAACTCTTTCTGGAAGTCCTAAATGCCTGATTGTCTTTTGCTGGAGATTTTTCTGATTCAGTGACCCTGAACAAACATACAGATTAGAAAAGTCTAATTTGAGTAAGAACACTTAATCATAATTCTCATTCTAGGTCTGTAATTCAGTATCCATTGAGGTCACTGGAACATATTCACAATTATTATGACAACTATACAAAAAGAATTTCCTGAATTTCTGGTTGTTCCCCTCCACACATACGCTTTTCAGTGAGTTAAAAATTCTTAAATAAAATCCTGAAATACTTTCCTTAATCTGTGGTACTATGATGCATTACTTTCCTCGTCTTCTTCCTTCTTTCCTGGAGAAGAAGAGGTTTTTCTTCTAATGTTAGGGAGACACGACTGGTCTACTACCATAGTGGAACCACTGGTGGTCATTCTTGGAAGCAGCTTCCAAATATTTGATTTTATGTTAAAAACTGCAGAACTGGTAGTGAAGGTCAGGAATGACCTAAACTCCCTGGACTTTTTAGACGGTTGTTTCACCTATTAAATTACATTGTGTAGTTAGTTTTTTAGTTGAATTATTAATAAATGGGTGCACACTCCTCAAAACACTGATGTCTAATGCCATCCGGCTTTTCAGCATCTTCAAATCCCAAGAGAAAATGTCATCATTAAAGGTTTATATGCAACTTGTCTGATACTCTAATTATGTCTTTTAGACAGTAACAAACATGTGTAATTTGTGACCACAATGCTTCCTATTAGGCAACTTAAGTGATTAGAAGAAAACATTGTCGAAATATCATAGTTTCCCACAACACAAAAACATTGATTCATTACCTACGTATTCTATGAGGCAAGAGGGGTAGATTGATGATCTTGTTCCTTTATAACTACAGATAGCATTATAAGAGACAGGGGCCATGAAGACAGGTCATCCTAGGCTAGGATTATTTGAAAATAAAACAATGTGTTCTTATCTGGAATTTTTTTCCATCCTCTGACCCACTTTATAGGGAACAAAATACTCCTCTTTTTTGTGTCCTTCCTTTCTGATTTAAATCACCAGGTAAAACAACAAAATCATGTAAGATTGGTGATCTCAGGAGAGGAAAGGTGAAGGAGTGATTGGAGTCCAAAACAGACATGGTGAAAAACTGGTGAATGAACAAATATACAGTGGCATAAGTCTAATCAACAATCATTAAATATTATATATACAGGCTGACAATTGAAAATCTGTCCATCAATAATCCGGATCCTTCAGTTGCCCGGCATGAATTTCAGATCGCATTTTTACCCTGTTTCCCCTATAATAAGGCACTGTCTTATATTTTTTGAAATGCCAAAATATGCCCTAGGTCTTATTTT
>NC_092860.1:84751037-84913098 GCF_032062135.1 Pyxicephalus adspersus
GGGGGGGGGGGGCTTATTTGATGGGGATGCCTTATCATCGGGGAAACACGGTAATACAGGAACTGCAGTACACTGTTTGACCACTAATGTTTTATGGCACTGTTCTGCAGAAACAGCTGTTAGGTCTTGCTTGCTAAACTAAATACATGTTGAGACGTCCCTGCTGCCTCCTCCCTCGCACTGTGCCAGATGTCCGTGGTGCTGTGAGAGGAAGACTGCTCTGTGAGTTGAGGTAAGTATAAAAAAATCTCTCAGGTCCGGAGGTTGCCAGACTTTTGATTGTCAACCTATATTAGTTTACCGCTCACATCAACCTTTTGAGTGCAAATAGATTATACACCGAAGAAGGTTTAAAAAGTAGAGTGTTCCTAAACCTAAAGTATAAAAAAACTTCACGCACAGAATGTGTGCTTTATGTACAAATGTACTCTAATATTGACTACAACAACTTTACTGCATATAGGGACCAGTTCACTTGAAAGAGGCTCATTAAACACCAACAACAGATTGGGTGTTTTTACATATTCTTACATACATATTCTACATAGTATATTTTCACCACAGATACTAAGCAAAGTGAATCTTCCCTTACAGAGTGATAATTATTTTTGAACAGCTCATAGTCTTTTAGTGAATCAGTCTCAAGGTCTCAATCTCAGGGATAAAAGAATATAGATGAATTATAATTCTAGGGAACGCATTTTTGTTGAGTTAGAGTTTACACTTTTTTTTTTACAAATTTTTGGGTGGTGAATCCAGAAATGACCACAGTTTTTTGCTATCACATCCAGTTTTTATGATACAGGGTACCCTCCATTTTTGTCAAAAACATACAAATTTTACATACAATGAAAAGATAATTAAATATTAACTTGAATGTACTGTTTATTTAAATTTATTTTGTTCATACAAAGGATTTATTGTTACTCTATGACATTTTTATTACAGTAAAACATTTGAAAATTATTCGGGTAAGCGGTTAAGGTTAAAATTTATGCCTATAGCTTTTCCTGGAGTGTTCAGTGTTAGTAAAACCCCGCTGGATGCTCCAACAATAGTCATCCATCATATGTACATTCCATCTACCCTGATAACGTCCTTTCGTGACCTTCAAATCTTGGTGGAATCGTTCACCTTGCTCATCACTGACTGCACCAAGGTTTTCCGTGAAATTAGAAGGATGGCTGTGCAGAAAATGCTCATATTGCAATCAAGCATTTTGAAGCTCTCCAAGAGTTTCTGGACAATTTCTGTGTAATTATTTGCTCATGTGTTTCCATGAAAGTCCTTGACAATGGCTTTGAATGATAACCAAACATTCTTTTTGACTTCTGACATTGTCCTGATGAAATGTTCATCTTTGATGAGCTGCCGAATCTGTGGACTATCAAACCGGCCTTTATTTTTTCAAATGACAGGCTAGGAAATGCCAAAAAGAGGTACTTGAGATAGTCTCCTTCAGTTGGTAAAGCTTTAACAAACTGCTTCATCAGACCCAGTTTCATGTGCAGAAGCGGAAAAATAATATTCTTTCTATCAACAAGTGGCTCATGTAGAATGTTTGGATCACCTGGTTTTAGGGCAGAACTTGGAGGCCAATTCCTTTCCACCCAATGCCTCTCACGAGCTCTACATGCACAGATAACAGGGATACTTGGTGTATCCGCATTGCTGACCAAGAAGGAAGCATACCATTTTAAGGTCAACACGGATGACCCAATTGTGTTGGTGATATTGCAACAACTCAATGACTCTCCTTATGTCTGCATATTTCTCACAAAGAGAAACTGAATGGTCAATTGGGACTGACCCAAATACATTGCCATTGTGAAGGAGGTCACACTTTAAGCTCTGCTTTGAGCTATCGATGACTAGTCGCCATTCAGTTGTGTTATAGATTTGAATTCCCAATTCCTCAAATAAACCAGGTATGTTATGGCAATGCACAAAGCCATTGTCAGTTCTAAAGTACTGCAAAAATGCAATTTCTCTGATTCGAAAGTACGATACCTCCATTCCTTTTTAAAGTAAGTTTTTCTCACGCAGTCTTGATGCTAGGAGTTCTGAAGCCTTCTTCGATAGGCCCAAATCAGGTGCCAAATCACTCTATTCATGCTGACCAAATCCCTTACAAACACAGTCCTCTTCAATTTAAAACTCTTCATCATTGTTGTCACCTAGTTCATCACCATAATCATGATCTTCAAGAGAGGGAAGTGTAACGAAAACGGGCACTGGGATTTCATCTGAATGAGCCACTGGGTGTATAGCTGATGGTAGACTAGGATACTCTACTGTATGTTACATTTATTTTTCTTGTTATATCCTGAAGTTTTCACTATACAAATGTAACAGTCACTGAAATGATCTCCTGGCTTTCGCCAAACCTGTAAGTAGAAAAATAAATTTTGCTTATTCACTACGTAGAGCAGCACACAACCTCTGACCACACTGTCTTGCATGTAAAATGAATAGCCTATACAAATCCATGCTACAGTGATCACATTATTATAAACAGTAGAGAAAAAAACTGACGTGATAGAAGAAAACTAACTCCATTTTCAGAATCAGCATACTTATTTTATTGTAAATAAGCCTAAAAATTGAAGTCAATAAAAAATGTATTCAATATTTTTCCCCAGTGTTATGAAAGAGGCGTTCTTTGGATGTGTTAACTTCATACTGGATTAGTATGTCTTGGGAGGTGGGATCTTTCAGGGTTTCACATGTGTACAACAGGTGAAAAGAAACAACAAAGGTAATATGAATAAAATGTATTTTTCACTGAAGGTGAACGTTATGTAAATTAGGTATTAACACTGACAAAGGGCATTAACTTAGAGAAAAGGTACTTTAAAGGATATATATAATTTGTTATTATTGATTTTATTCTTACCAAGGTAAACAATACCAACCTACCACACCTGCTTTATCCAGAAGGAGCTTTAAAGACCTTGACCTTGGACTTCTTACAGGAATCCCCGCAATCCCAGGCTGCTAAAGCTTCAGGGGTCAGCTGTTCTCCTTAATATACTCCTATCCAGTGCTTTTTTTTGTAAGAAAAAATGTGCCAGAACTCACATACTGTTATTTCTCCAGGGTCCAGGCACTGTCTGCCCCCCTCCAGATACAGTGCCAGACCTTTCCCCCAGAGAGCACTCCATACAGAGGTATAGGAGGAAAAAAACATAAGGAAAGCTTTTATGAGGGCTTTGGAGTTTTAATTCTCCTTTACCTTTTCCACAGCCCAGCCAACATGAATCACTCCACCGTGAGCAGAATGCTCTGAATCTCTGTGTTGGGGGGAAACTGTCAGGCAAGTTTAAACAATCGGCCCTCCTCATATGTTGTCACAGGTCACGCAGCTCACGCTGCAGGTGATGACCCTTACCAAGCACTTAGGCTGCTCAGCCACTGTCTAGTATTGAACCACTGCATGCACAGTCTGTATTCACAGGCTGAGCTGTCATTTTCACTGACAGCTGTTCCCCTTTAAAAAAAAGGTGTCAGAGCTCCGGAAGTTCCGGTGAGTTCAATGAGGAAAAAAAGCCCTGCTCCTATCCTAGTGCTTCCAGTTGCCTTCAAAATGTTGAAAATTGTTGTCCTGGAGGGTCAGACTATGCCACTTTTACTCTTTTTGGACTCACCAGAATTTTACTTTGTTCTCTCACCCTTATCCCGGCATATCCTACTTCCATTTTCTTCCCTCTCTGTTTATCCTTGACACAATATACCCAGTACCCTAATCTATTTTCTTCTTTACCACCAACTTTTCTTTTTTCTCTATATTCCATGGCTGTAAATTATGCAATCAACAATTTTTATTATTCATGTTGTGTATGTTCTAATTTGTGTAACTAACAGATAAAAAAACTGTCTGTTCACATGTATCCAAAGTCTATTCACACCTTAGCGTGTCAGAAAACCTGGATCAAATGCAGGATAGTGTAAAATGGCATTTATGATAGATGCACACTCATGCTGCTGCTCTTTACATTTAAAAATAACTTTCAGAATTTAGAGCAAGTATCTTAAACTTTCAACCCTTACATCCTTATGATTATATAAAACAAAAACAAGAGCACTAACAAACTATATTATACACACAGTTTAGCAACAGACCCCACACATATGCCCTGAGTTCAGAAGCTTTTGCAGTATGCTACTAGTCAATTGGTTCAATGCACGTACATTTTTACCAATTATTTTATGTAAATTCTTGAGAATCTAGAACAGGCAGGATTCATCCACTATACTGTTATGTAAGACCATACTGTTTTCCACCACAACACAATGCAAGACCCTGGACATACATTCGTCAAAATGTACACCAGGGGTGCCCAAAATGTAGATAGGCATTTACGGGTCTTTCGCAAAGGCAACGCGAGTCAATCGCAGGGCCCTGCCTTACCCCTCCCTGCTGTTTACCAGCAGCCCTGCTGTACATCTATAGGGATGCTGGGGATGACTTTTAGTGTGTGCGTGAGAAGGCTTGTGTAACAGTGGGGAGGGAGGCAGAGAGGGCTGGAGGGCAGACTGAGGTGAGCAGTGCTGGGCTGCCCAGTCAGTTCAGGCTCGGTGTCAGGGTTCAATTACAGAAATACCTTTGTACAGATTAGCATTCTTTTTCTTGTACAGCAAGTCATTCTCCTATGACAGGTGAACTGTAGGTTTCCTGTCAATATAGTCTTGTAGTGCAGTGTCTGTGCAATGTTCTGCCATTCAATGTCTCATTAGCTTCAGTCACTTCTGTGTAGTATACTGGGTATACATATAAATAAATATGTGTTTAGCATTTTTATTGTAGCTTGCAAGCCAAAAAAGTGTGGGCACCCCTGACGTACACTATTGTACTTGTCAACACTGCATTTATGTGCACCTCTGCATTTGTCAACCTGCACCTCCATGGATTTCTACACACACCAACACCACACCGATGTGCACTTTGGCACTCAGCAACAATACAAGGACATACTCTCTGACACAATATATGGGCTTATACCAGGCCAGGATTACAACAGCAGGTCACCTTATCCAAGGCTGTTCCTAAATAAACAATGAGCCTAGGTAAGTATAAAATAGGGGTCCCTTGCCTGAAATACTGATGCAGCCCTCTTTAAAGGATACAAATACTTTGCTCTTTTGTATCTTTCTTCTTTTCTGATTTAAATTACCTAAAGAGATGTTTTGTAAGAGTTTACTATGGATTTGGTGAATGTTGTATGAAGTTTGGCCAACAAAAACTTAGAGGTAAATCTCAATAAAGTGTGTAGGTTGGTGGACCTTGTTGATAAATTGTGGCCATTTTAGAGCTAATTGACAATCTACTGTAACAGCTTGGGTAAAATGGGCACTGACATTGGAAACATATACCAATACAACATTTATGTTTTAAATTCTGTTTAGTGGGCAGAGGTTCTTTAATACCCAAAGCTTTTTCTTTAACATCTTATACTATGACAACCACCTCTTCTGGGAGTAATGGCCAAAAATTTGTCATTAGAGGCCAGGCTAGGCCTGCTGCTGCATGATCACAATACCGCCCCTTATCATGACAACTTCAGGACCCTTTGAAGACCTCAATGATGGACAGACAACAGGAAGTTCCCATATCATCAGACAGACACCTGCTTCTGAAGAATTGCCTTCTAAGTAAGAAGGTGAGAGCATGATTAAATTATTTTTTTTTTTAGTGAACGCATTTGGTGATAAGATGGTGTGTGGGGGTGGGATATCTGGAGATGAGTTTAAAACTTTAAAGGTCCAAAAAGAGTTGAGGATAATGCAGGGTAAATGGTTATGTATTAAACAAATGCACTTTTGCAGAAGTAAACAATATACTCTACAACAGAGGTCGGCAAACTCCGGCCTTTAAGCCAGATAGGGCCTAGCCAGTAGTCCGGTCCTAACGCCCCCCCCTGGTTGATACAGCCTAATCCCAGCCGGCAAGGGTTGGCAACCCTAGGCTCCAGAGCCGCATGCGGGGGTAAGGGGACATTCCCTCTCCTCTGTATGCATTGTGAAGGAGAGGGATTTACTTTCAGGGGCATTCGCTCACCGCCTATGCATTGCGGAGGGGAGGGATTTCCTTTCAGGGGCGTTACCTCTTCTTGACCTCGTAAAATGGCCTAGTAGCCAAAAAAGTTTGCTGACCCCTGCTCTACAACATGCATGATGCACACTACAAAGTGCTCCATTAAAATAAAGGTACATGCATTGTACTGCAAGCCTATTTAAAAATTAAATCACATGCAGTAACACGTAGTGTGAGGGGGTCCCAAAGAGAAGGGTCAGGGGCAAGAAGTTTTATTTTATTTCATTAAACCACACAAGGTAACTCAAGTAACAACAAAAATATAATTGTTGATTATGTGCTTTAGTGTATTATACTTACACTGCTGCACAACAGGCCCACCATCCAGTCTTACATTTTTGAGCATACAATTTAGCGCAATAAAATCCATGAACGCACAAGCCTACAAAATGTACATAATGAACAATATAGGCCCACATATAAACACACACAAAAGACGTTCTACAATATATAAGTATACACAAGCTTACATACAATCTGTGGTTTGTTGAAAACATGTGTTCTTACATTTTATTAGGGTGATATAGAAGAGTTTCCTGTACTCTGCCAGAATATGGTTAACATCCGCCCTAATGCTGAACTTCTGTAAATTACATATTTACTTATATGTACATAAAATGCAGATACAAAACATACAGCTCATGGTGAGTCAGCACAAGATCATCCCATCTAATAATGATTACAAATCTTAACACGAAGGGCACTGAGGACAACTTAGTGGGGCTAGATTACTAAAAAAGCAGAATGTTCACAATGAACCTAGTTTACCTTCCACCTCCATTTATAAGCCAGCAAACTGATTGTATACTTGTGAAGAGGACACGTTCACAACTTGTTTTCTACTTATTTAATTGGTAAACACTATTATGTGCAAACAAAAACTGAAAAGAAAGGCATTTAAAAGAAAAGATTATAGTGATCCAAGAAACATGAGATATGATTCTACTACTTAAAAACTATACACATCCTAACAGATTCTGACTGTTACCTCTTAATACTACTACATTTCCTTGCTTGGTCAGCTTCTTCACTGACAGGAGGTTACTTTTTTGTGTAGGAACATATAATTCATCTTTATTAGGTTTGGAAACTTTGCAGTGACTGCTTAGTATAGATGGCAGATAGATCACCTCCAAACTCCCCATTATTTCTGAGACCATTAGCTGTTTTAATTCTGTTTGCCTTGATTGGATCCCTCTGATAACAATTTTATCATTGGTCTTATAACAGGCAGCTCCTAAATCATTGCATCAGGTGAATAATGATGACTTACGTTCTTTGGAGTGAAAAGGATACCCAGTATTTAAACACTTTTGCAATTTTTTTGAATAGCGTCTTCATTCTGCAGTATGCAGACTTCTTGTTTTTGCACACAAAATATCCTTGTGTTTCGTGTTAATTATTGCTATTATTGTAGTCATTGATTCTGCCATAGGAGCATTTTTACTGTTTGCACTTTTTGTTTTTTACAAACATAAAAATGTTGTTACAACAAATAGCATATACATCATTGTTTGCAAGAGCCTGCAGCCTCCTGGGATATGTGATGTATAAAACCCAGGAGCCTGTGGGTTTCCCATTAAGCCTTTAACACAGTGGACATAAAGAGGAAAGGGGAAATTTAAAAAAATAGTGTTAAAAAAAAGTAGTATTTTATAATAGTTGGCCACTGTTTTATATAAAGTAAAACATGTCTGCTTTGACAGTCAAGATGTTACTCTACAAAGGACTTAGGCTTTCCTACTTTAATATACAGAAATGTCTCCGCTTATTAATTCCAAAACATTTAATTCATATAAATAAACAACAAAAACATTTCAAACTCAACATAAAATTTTAACATTTTACAGTGAAAAAGAAAATCTGTGGGACCATCTCCTTAATATAAATTCAAAGTTTTTGTGATTCACTTGTGTATATAAAATTATTTGCAGTTGTGAAGTTCCCACACATTGGGTCTGATTTATTTAAGCCCTCTAAGAATGGAAAAGATAGACTATAGTAGAAGAACCTGGGTGACCCGGCAAACCTGACTGTTATGTTAGAACTGATCTCCCAGCCAGCAGCTGTCCCTGTAAAAATTTTACAAGCCTAGTGATGATGTCACAGAGAGTAATAAAAACTATTTCTTGCATAGAAACAAGGTAAAATAAAAATACAAACAAAATAAAAGAAAATAAAACAGAACAAAAAGAAACGCTGTTCTATAAAGGAAGAGCAAGGCCTGAAGATAGGTTAAGATAACTTCTAAACATACTGTTGACCTGGAGGTACAGGAGTTATTCATCTGACAATGGATATGCATTATTACTTTGTTGCAGTTCCTGAATTTAGTCCTTGAAGGCTCCAGTGATTTATAACATGAATGTCTTCTTTACTTTTATGTGGGCCACATTCCATTTTTTTTCTTGCCATGAGTATGATGAAGCAGTGATGAATTAAATGACCTGAAGAACCTATAACATGGTGTTTAATTCTGCCTGTTTAATATCAAACTAGAGCCCAGTGCTTACATCCATCGGTACCACCATGCTAATACATTTGACTGACAAGGCTTTGATCTTTCATTTTTCCATTAACGGCAGTTTGAAATAGGGGAAGTTAAGAAAAATCTTCTTTTTTTTTTTTTTTTTGGTAGGTATTAAAATTCAAAAAACACATACTTGTACATACTGCAGAACATCCTACAACAACACTACAAATAAAAATATTCATTTAATTATTATTATTTCATGCATAAAAAAACATACAATATTCATACCATTTTTGGTGATAGTGGTAATATTTTATGTATTTATCATCTTCATATTTTTATTATTTATTTATGTATTTTTTAATAGGTTTACATGGTCACATAAACAAAACTGATGATATAGAAATGTTTGTTTAGCAATACCACAGGCCTAATTCCATTTATGTACATAACAAAAAAAATTAAAAACTAAGACATACATTTCCTTTAAATAATCCGGAATGTTGTTTATTGCGGCCACTTCAGGATTCCAGTGATGCATTCTAAAGTGATTTCATAATGTGGATCTGACAGGAAATACCGACTCTTTCTTTTGTAAATAACTGCTCAGATTATAAAGTGTCTTCTATTTTCATTCTAGAAGATGAAGTCCTTGCTACTGTCAGTTCTTTAATGTGCATTGCTTTCCACTTAGCTATGGCACTTACTCAAAAATTCTTTTGTTCCGGTGTTATTATAAGATTGGATCACTGTGCATTACAGTTAAAGTGCATGCTATTCACTTTTTAGGTATCTGTATGTAGTATTATAGATAGATCTCTGGCTAAAGTTTGATGACATGTTCAGATAATTTCAGAGAATTTTTTCTTGCTGTGGTATGGCAGGATTAATGTAAAAGGTGACAAAACGGTACTGTAATGCGCCTGGGCACACAAACCACAGCCAACTCCAAGATTCCTTTTATCAAGCTTTATTGTCGTCATAAAACAAGATTTACAGATGATCAGTCCGATAAGCGTGGTACAGAAGGGTAAGGCAAAGGTAGGTCAGGAACAATCCGAGGTCAGGGCAGGCAGCAGGCAAGAGTAGTCACAAACAATCCAAGGTCAGGGCAGGCGGTGTTCAAGCAGAATCAGGTATCAGACCCGGTTGCTGTTGGTAACAACAACAGGTTCAAATGAACCAACACAGAGAACGCACCCAAGCACACTGTACACACAGAGGCTTATAGGGGCAATTGTGTCCAAGAGAGGTTTTCCTTAAATGGCCAGAGTGCCCAATGACCTTGCGCCACCTAGCGCCATTTGATTGGAGGATAACTGAATCGCCGCAGGGAATTCAAACTAACTATGTCCTATGAGGTGCAAGAGGCACGTGTGGTAGCGCTCGCACCTCGTCCCACAGCATTCCTGGGACGTGCTCTACTTTGCACATCTGCAGCAGTGTTGAGAACAAGACTTTCTCTGTTCACGTCCATAGGGATGATGGGGATGTCGCCGGATCCCTCCGCCTGCAGGGAGAGACACGCTGCGAGCAGGGCAGCAGCCTAGGCCACGCTGCCTGCTGCAGCGGCGTCTCCCTCTGCGGCTGTGATCCCCAGGGATGCCGCTGGCTCGCTAGAAAGGTAAGTTCCTTAAACTACCCCCACTTCAGGAGGGGCCTCAGGACCCTCATGTCAGGGTTTCTCCGGGTAATCCCAGTGAAATTCAGACACAGGTTCTTCCGCATGTACGCAGTAGGCCGGCACCCAGCATCTCTCCTCTGGTCCAAAACCCTTCCAATCAATGAGATATTGCAGAGAGTTACGCACCTTACGAGAGTCCAGGATCCTCTCAACTTCATATTCGGGTGCACCCTGCACCTCAACTGGCGGAGAAGGATCTGAAAGGGGAGCAGAGTCGGTAGCAGATGTTATTAAAGAGACATGGAAGGTGTCTACCCCCTCAAGGAACTGGGAAGCTTGACTCCATAAGTCACGCTATTAATCTTTTCCGATATTGGAAATGGCTGATAAATTTGGGTCCTAGCTTGGCTGAGGGTTGGCGGAAGAGGAATATTGCGGGAAGACACCCAAACCAGATCACTGGGTTGGAGCTGGGGCTCAGGGGATTTATGGCGATCTGCTAACTTCTTCTGCTGGGCTACTGCCTGGTTCCAAACAGATGGGCATCGGATCTACCTAATCGTTACGGACAGGAAGATCAGAGGGTGGACCTGACAAAGAGGACAATTTGGGACTCCGACCCCCAACACACATAAACGGAGAGATCCTGGTGGAAGAGTGCTCTGCGTTGTTATATGCCACCTCCGCAAAGAGGAGATAGTCAGCCCATCTCTCCTGGCAACTAGATACAAAGCTCCAGAGATATTGTTCCAACGATTGGTTAGTCCGTTCTGTCTGGCCACTCATCTTGGGGTGGAACCCTGACGCGAAGTAGAGCTCAATGCCCAGTTGGGCACAGACCTCCCCCCAGAACCGAGACACAAACTGAACCCCACGGACTGAAACAATGTTCTCCGGAGCCCCATGCAGGCGGAACACATGAAACACAAATAAATCAGCCAATTCCTTGGCTGAGGGCAACTTAGTATGAAAATAGTATGAAAGTGGGCTTGCTTACTGAAGTGATCTACCACTATCCAGATCACCGTAAACCCTAAGGACCCCGGAAGGTCCGTGATGAAGTCCATTGATATGTGGGTCCATGGAGCAGCAAGAATGGGCACAGGAAGCAAAGTGCCGGAGCGGCATGGGAGGACTTACTCCAAGCACAAACTCGGCATGCACGAACATAGGATTCGACATCCACTGACATGTGAGGCACCAAACGTGTCTTTTTACTAAATCTAGGGATTTCTTTATTCCTGGGTGGCCAGTAGTCTTAGAATCATATAGCTGTTAGATAACCTTTTGCAGGGGGTTTTGCAGGGGGGTAGTCGATCTGGTGGGGGGCTAAGAGGTTCATCAGATTCTCTAATAACAGTGGGGTCTGTATGGCTGACACCAAACATTGGGGGGACAAAATGGGGCTGGGGCACAGATCCAGAAGGGAAGCTGCCTCTGGGAAACAACTGGACAAAGCATCAGCCTTCACATTTTTGGAACCTGGCTTATAGGTAATTTAGAAATTGAACCTCATAAAAAACAGGGCCCAATGGGTTTGCCAGGAGTTGAGACATTTAGCCCCTTCAATGTGCTCCAGGTTTCTATGATCAGTATAGACCGTTATGGGATGTTCTGCCCCTTCCAGCCCATGCCTCCATTCCTCAAAAGCCCATTTTATTGCCAGAAGCTCCCGGTTGCCCACATAATAATTGCTCTCAGCTGCGGAAAACTTACGGGAGAAGTAGGCACAGGGGTGCAATCTCTCCAGTTCTCCAGAGTACTGGGAGAGGACTGCTCCCACGCTAATCTCCGAAGCATCCACTTCTGTATTAAATGGGAGAGTGGGTACTGGATGCACCAATATGGGTGCACTGCAGAAAGCCCTTTTCAGCGCTTTGAAAGCTTCGCAAGCTTCCGGAGTCCACCTTGAGGAATATGCCCCTTTTCTAGTGAGGTTCGTTGGGGGTGGACAATGGACGAGAGGTTTCGTATGAACTTCCTAAAAAAATCTGTAAATTTAGGATTTGCATCCTGAAGTGTCTTGATTTTTATTTTATGATAATTTACACTGGGTAAGCCTATTATTTCTGATAAACACTGTCATTCTAATTATCAAATTTTTCTAATTTTTTAGTAAAATCTTTGCCTGTGCTGTTTGTCTCTGGTAAATTTTGCTGCTGGTCAATTATACACTTTTTATCATCTGCAGTCTCTTAATTCTTGTAATAAACACTTGCCTGTACCTTTTCTTGCTCTTTTAGGACATTTTGGCTTATTGTCTTTGATTAAAAATGTCCTGCTGCTGGTGAGTTTCCAATGTTGTATCATGTACAGTAAAAATCCCCTAATATCTATTTAAATGTCTGATAGAACAGGACAGTTGTGAATCAGCAAGAACATGGGAAGCCTCACCATGTTCACTAAATTTCAAACAGAACTTTCCAAGCTTTTGGGCAGATTTGCATATTATTAAAATTATGTAATTATGTGGCCCCTTTGCAGAACTGACTTTGGCACCAAGCTGAACTGACTTTGGAACCCCACGCATGGACCCTATGGTTTAGGAGAGTACAGAGCCCTTGTACAGCGGCATACTTTCTCTATGTCTGACCCTGCAACAAAAAGACAGATATTCATGCATGTATATTTATATCACAAACCTTTCCACATGCAATATCTGAAGCTGCCAAGCTGGTCTGAGGCTGCCATTATTAGAGCATGCTTTGTTGTAATTAGAGATGAGCAAATTTTTCAAAAATTCGATTCGGCCGATTCACCAAATTTTTCGAAAAGATTTGCTTAGATCCGATTTATTTGCAGTGAATCCCGTTAGCCTTGATTAGCCTTGATAGTGGTGTAGAACACTGTGCCTTGCAGAAACACGCATAGGGAGTCTGCTGTGGTAGTGAAATAATACCGTGAGTCAGTATGACATGCAGATGACAGGCGTCGCTATTAGAATCACTGCACACTTCACTTATTTGGGCAGTCAGAAGAAGGGTCAAATAAATAGTGATGTCATCCAGGCCAAAAAGGCAAAATAGTGGCCCAGTCATGGAGTGGGGAAGGTAGGAGAACAGCTTGAGAAGTCCACAGAGTGGCACAATGACATAGTGGTGAGGTGGAAGAAGCATGCGGAGACCACAGAGTGGCCCAATGACAGAATCTGGAGGTGGCGGCAGCATCACGAGGCCACAAAATGGCACAATGACAATGTGGAGGTGGCAGCAGCATCAGGAGGCCACAGAGTGGCACAATGACAGAGTCTGGAGGTGGCCGCAGCAGCAGCATCATGAGGAGGCCACAGAGTGGCACAATGACGGAGTCTGCAGGTGGCAGCAGGATCAGGAGGCCACAGAGTGGCACAATGACAGAGTCCGGAGGTGGCGACAGCATCAGGAGGCTACAGAGTGGCACAATGACATAGTGTGGAGGTGGCGGCAGCATTAGGAGGCAACAGAGTGGCACAATGACAGAGTGTGGAGGTGGCAGCAGCAGCAGGAGGAGGCCACAGAGCGGCACAATGACAGAGTCTGAAGTTGGCAACAGCATGAGTAGGCCACATAGTGGCACAATGACAGGGTCTGGAGGAGGCGACAGCATCAGGGGGCCACAGAGTGGCAGAATGACAGAGAGTGGAGGTGGCGGCAGCAGCAGCATCAGGCGGAGACCACAGAGTGGCACAATGACAGGATCTGGAGTTTGTGAAAGCATCAGGAGGCTACAGAGTGGCACAATGACAGAGTGTGGAGGTGGCGGCAGCATGAGGAAGCCACAGAGCGGCACAATACACAGAGTGTGGAGTTGGCGAGAGCATCAGGAGGCTACAGAGTGGCACAATGACAGAGTCTAGAGGTGGCGGCAGCAGCAGCAACAGGCGGAGACCACAGAGTGGCACAATGACAGAGTCTGGAGTTGGCGACAGCATCAGGAGGCTACAGAGTGGCACAATGACAAAGTCTGGAGGTGGCGGCAGCAGCAGCATCAGGAGACCACAAAGTGACCTGGTGACAGAGTGGGGCAGTGGGTGGCAATACCAGTACCCGCTGACGAAGGTGGGTGGGTGGCTGAAAGAAGGAGCACTTTGCATCTGATGTGTGGCATCAGGCGGGTGGCAGCATCAGAGTAGTAGCTGAGGCAGGTAGCCAGAAGAAAAAGGTCTCTTTTGTCAAGGTTTGGGTGAGGCGGCATGGATCATCTAATCAGATGCATCAGGCATTGGTGGGTGGAAATCCTGGCAGATCCACGCCTGATTCATCTTGACAAAGGTCAGTCTCTCCACATTGAGGGTGGACAGGCGAGTTCTTCTTGGGGAAAAAATGGCCCCCGCCGCACTGAACACCCGCTCTGATGCCACACTACTGGCTGGGCAGGACAGCTTTTCCAGGGCAAACTCGAGCAGTTGTGGCCACAAATCCAGTTTGGCTGCCCAGTAGTCCAGCAGATCTTCAATGATAGCTGGCAGGGTACACTCCAAGTATGCAACCACCTGCTGGTTCCGGTTCTGCTCTATGTCTACTTGTTGGTGAGTAGTTTCTTCACTATGCGGGTGAAAAAAGCTGCTCATCAGCAACTCTAAATTCAGGCTGCTGCTGATGGAGCTGGTACTGCTCCTGCTACCACCCCCTCCCCAGCAGCCATGGGAGTGGAACGTGAGTGCAGAGGGCTCCCCCGGTCTGACCTGCGAGAGGATGGACGATGGGTCACATAGGCAGCAGCCAACTGACCACATAGGATGTCTCTGTAGTAGTTCAGTGTGTCCTCTCTCTCAGTGGGTGTAAAAAAGGCCCCCATTTTGGACCAGTAGCGAGGGTCCAACAAGGTGGGGAGCCAGAAGTCATCCCTCTTCCGAATGGTGACAATTCGGCTGTCACTACGCAAGCAAGTGAGCATGCAGCGGGCCATTTGTGTAAGTGACTGGGAGGGACTCTCTGCCTCCACTGCTTACTGCCACGGTGTGTCTGGGTCCTCTTCCTCATCTCCCTCTTGCTCCTCTGGCTGCTCCTGCTTCTCCTCTCCTGTCAGCTGAGTAGAAAAACCACCCATTTCGCTATACATTGCCTTTGCTCCAATGTCCTCCTCCTCCTCCTCCAGTTCAACCCCCACAGGGCTCATGTGGCCGTGAGATCTAGGCGCCACGTCTCCAATACCCTGACCAGCCAGATTTACCAGCATCTGTTCCAGGACGTGAAGCAGTGGAATGATGTTGTTCATCCCGTTGTCCTGGCGACTGACAAATAACGTGGCCTCCTCAAAGAGCCTGAGCAAACGGCAGGTGTCACGCATGAGCTGCCACTGGCTGACATCGAAGTTACACATAGGAGTACTCCTATCCGCTTGGATCATCAAGAATTCGTTGATGGTCTTTCTCTGTTCGTATAGTCGGTCCAACATATGGAGGGTGAAATTCCAAGGGGTGAAAACGTGGCATATCAGCCTATGTTGGGGGATGCCGTTCTGCTGCTGCAGCTCAAAGAGGGTGTGCTTTGCGGTGTACGAGCGGCTGAAGTGCATGCAAAGTTTCCTGGCCATTTTTATGATGTCTTGCAGATGAGTGGAAGACTTCAGGAACCGCTTGACAACCAGATTGAACACGTGTGCCATGCAGGGCGCATAGCTTAGCCTTCCTTGACGCAGCGCCGACACCATGTTGTTCCCGTTGTCGGTCACCATTGTTCCGATTTTGAGTTGTCACAGAGAAAGCCAGGATTCGATTTTTTGATGAATTACACGGAGCAGTTCCTTCCCTGTATGACGTTCGCCCAGGCAAACTAGGTGCAGAACAGCGTGACACTGCCTTTCCCTGCACATTTTGTATGCTGGAGGGGGCACTGTGAATTGTCCCTACAGTGGAGGCTGAGGACAAGGTGGAGGATGAGGACGCAGAGGCGAACGTTGTCGCAGGACCAGCTGCGTGAGAACGTGGAGGCGGAAATAGTGTCACCTGGCCAAGTTGTTGGTGTGGCTGTGCAGGAAACACATTCACCCAGTGGGCCATAAAGGACATGTATTATCCCTGACTGTAGTTAAAGCTCCACACGTCGGCGCTGCCGTGCACTTTGGCAGACACCGACAGGCTCAAGGACTGGCCCACCTTCTGTTCTACATATTTGTGCAGGGCTAGTACTGCCTTTTTCGCAAAGAAATGACGGCTTGGGACTCTCCACCTCGGCTCGGCACAAGCCATCAGTTCTCTGAAAGGTGCAGAGTCCAACACTTGGAAAGGGAGGGACTGTAGCACCAGCAACTTGGACAGGAGCACAGCTTCTGCGCTGTTGGATCAGTGCACGCATACTGTTGTCTCTTGGCAATCGCTTCGGTGATCGATTGCTGACGGAATGACTGACGAGGAGTAGGAGCAGGAGCATCTGGACCAACATAAGATGGAAATGACATAGAGCTCCCTTCAGCTAAGGTGGAGCCTTGACTGCCTGAAACCCGGTGCGTGCCACTGGGTGATGCAGCGGTTGCTGCGGCAGGCCGGACCACCACATCAGAGCCACAGTTCTCCCAGGCCCTTTTATGGTGACGCTGCATATGTTGACGCAGGGCTGTGGTGCCAACATTGGCACCCTGGCCATGCTTCACCTTCTGCCCACAAATTCCACATATCGCCATGTTAACCTCCTCTGGCGACTTAACAAAAAACTGCCTCACCACCGAGTAGGGTATTTTCCCTCCAACACTCCACACTGACTGACTGCTACCGCCGCTGCCCCAGTGGACGCCTGCACCACTACTTCCCGGGCAGGTAGGCTGCTGCGAAGCAGGTAGTCTACCCCGGGCACGTTTGGCTCCCGACCACCCACTGCTGCCACCCTGCTGACTCCCAGCCATGCTACCACCTTGCTGGCTCAGCCGCTGCCTCACGGGCAAGCGGCCACCCTCTTCTCCTGATAATGATGAAGCCCCTTCTTCACCTGGCTCCCAAGTACGATCGGCTTCATCATCATCGAGTAGTGTATGCACGTCACTGATGTCTTCCTCAATGGTCTCTGGGTCAGGACCCTGACCGCTTGCTACAACACCTCCCACGCCACTCTCCTCATCACTACTTGCCCGCCGAGTGGAGGAAGCGGCGGATGTCTCTTCCAGATTTTGGCTGGGCAGTAGCTGCTGACTTTCCTCTATTAGCTCGTCCTCGCTGTATAGTAGAGCTGGGCCCACAGCATACTATACATCTGTGGCTGAGGGAACAGCAAAGGACAGAGGCAGGTTGAGGACAGGTGAGGGCACAGGGCCAGCTCCCGGGCCATGCCAACTAAGGGTTGTGTCTGACGAACCCACTGACTGTTGGCTGGGGATGTCTGATGTCACTTGGGATAAGGTGGATGACCGAGTTAACCAATCAAGAACCGCTGGGTTGCTGGTCAAGACATGACTGCTCGATGACACCGGGAGCTCAGGACTTTCGCTGCGACTCCGGCTGACATGCTCCTTTACTCTGTTGCGACCTCTGCCTGCGCCTGAAACATTTAGGCCTCTGCCACTCCTCTGTGCATGGCCTGGCACTTCTCTGTCTGACATACTTTTAGCTGAACTAAATAAATTAAAAGCAAATTAAAACACCTCTAAAAGTGAATATATTTTTCTTTTTGTACAGAAATAGGCCACTAAACACTTTTACCACAAATAACTGCAACAGTGAACTGCGTATATATTTTTCTTTTTGTGGTCAAATACGTCACTAAACACTTTCACCACATATAACTGCAGAAGTGAACTGAGAAAATATTTTTCTTTTTGTACTGAAATAGGCCACTAAACGCTTTCACCACAAAAAAACTACAACAGTGAAGTGCGTATATACTTTTCTTTATGTACTGAAATAGGCCACTAAATGCTTTCACCACAAATAACTGCAACAGTGAAATGCGTATATATTTTTCTTTTTCCACAGCTATAAGCCACTAAAGGCTTTTAAACATAGCACTTGCATCCCAATACCAAGAACAAATTGCTGGAATCTATTGCTGGAATCTGCTATTTGGATCCCCAAATAATCTTTCCCTGCACTTGTAAATCACTTTTCTAGCACTGTCCCTAGCGCCTTCAGAAGTCTCTCCCTGCACTAAGATGCTGTGAAATAATTCCTCCCTATCCTTTCCCTGCACTTATAAATCATTTTTTCATTTTTTTTTCTAACAATGAGGTTTCTCCTAACACTCTCCCCAGCGCCTGCAGACGTCTCTCCCTGCACTCAGAACGCTGTAAAATGTCCTAATCCAAGATGGCTGAGGCTATTTATAGGGCTGTGACATCACAGGGCTGGCTGGCTGCTGACTGGCTGCATGCATAGCATTATGGGTCATCCCGCCTTCCCAGAGTTCCTTGCCCCATGTCCTCACAGATGTAGCTGCCACTTTAGGAAAAAGTGATCCCCAAGGTGGAATTCCCTAGCTGGGGAATATTCCAGTGCAGTTCTGATTGTTGCTGTTGATTGTTTGAAATAACTGTTGATGCTCTGCAGAGGACATTTGCTTGTTATCAGTAATCTTAAAAAGCTATTGTTGTAATCTAACCAGTCCATAAAAGCACTGTGGTAGATCAACCTGCCACTTTTGTAAGAACACTGATTTTGTATTGCTGCTGTAAATTATAATGATTAAGAACAATTGTAAGTTTCCATTTAGAGAGCATTGTTTATATAGTTCTAAGTGTAAGGTTTATGTCACTACCTAAACTTAGACTGTAGGAGCTTAAAAATAGAATATTGTCTCAGGGTAGGAGTGGCATTTGGACTGCACACATATATGGATAGAAAGTGTGCACTCTGATTAATTGGACCAGTGTGATGGCCCATTCTTAAATTCATCTTACCATAAAAAAGCATTATTATTACCTTGAATACATATATTTATTTTACAACATTGCAGCATATCACAATGCATTCATTTTTAATTCAGGGTGACGTCTTCCTGGAATTTTGGAAAGAAGCTGAGAGGGAGTGTTGAATACTGAGGCACAGCTGATCATCAGATTGGTTGTTGATATTTTGGCAGAAAAGCCAACATCCAATAATGACATCCTTTACACGGGGCTATTAGTTTGAGCTTGTGGTGGTTTTATCTACAATAGAAAGCTGTAGATCTTTATGCCCACCCTGTCACAATTTATCCTTATTGGGTGCATGACATCCATTTTGTAGGACAGTGATTTAAGAAATCATGTAATTTTTGTTTGGTATTGAGGGCCTGGCTAATAGATAATGTTGCACACTTATGGTGCACACTGTGGGTGCAAAATTGTTCACATGATTTAAGATGGTCAGTTTCATTTGACATGGGGTGTTTGAAAGACTTAGTTGGTTTTACTAAATTTTAATCTAAACCCCAATAACAAAGCCTTGCCCAAAACTAGTCCACATTCGTGTGTTAGGTACTTCACTATTTTATTTGATGCTTATTTTATTTATTTTGTGATGAGGCGATAGTGGGTGTATGCAATCACATCCTCATTTCCTAAATGATGAGCTGCACCTTATTTCATCCAGCCTGTGAATTTATCCAAACAAATGCCCTGGTGATGCCTAACTAGGGCACAGAACACTCCTTACATGGTACTGGTCACTTGGATCATGCAAGATCTGAAAGCCTCTACAATGACTAGTTTGAAGGTATATTGTGAGTACCGAGGTATGAATCTAGAAGGAAGAAGGGTGAAGGTGGCTAGAATGGCAAGACTGAGGTTGCTTTGGGTATTCTGGAATTCAATTCATGGCCTTTTTCTTTGTTTTGACCAGTGGGAAAACAATAAATCTTTTTTAGCCTTTTTCACTACTACTCGTGACTTCATTGCAAGAAATTTTTGAAATTTTATTTAAAGTGGCTGGAGTTAATATCCAATTTATTTAAAGCTAATTCCTAACATTTTAAATTCCATGTTGATTAAATTTTCTGCCATTGAAGTTCATGGAATTTCAAGAATGAAGGATTCATTCTCACAGGGTTTGAGGACTTCCCATTATTCCTATCAACTATGTCATACCTGAAATATGAGACAACACCCACTATCATTAGTGCATGTATAGATCAGTCACTGACTGTGTGAAGTCCAACCTTTCTGTAAATTTCCAAAGGCAGTGTTAAACATTTAGGGCTCTATTTATAAGACAGGGACTCGGACATTCCCTCAAACATTACTTTGTGGAAATCTTCTAGGTCCATATCTGTTACTCTAATGACAGTAATTGATTACCATAAGGGAATGTTTGAAATAATGTCAGGTTTCCTGTATTTTAAATAGAACCCTATAATTCCAGTTGTGGATCAGATTTACACACACACGCACACACCCACACATATATATACCTGAAGTGAAAGTGAAAGAACATTTTTTTCTTTAGTTTTGTATAAAGTAAAGAAGTTTACACCATCTGTCAAAATTTTATGTGTTCGGATGACCACTGACAGAAAAAGTAAGGGGAAATCCAACCTTCTGAGTTTTCATCAAAGTTAAAGGTGAGGAAAACACCTCTAACAGGAACACTTATCCTAGGGACCACTTTCTGGCATAAAGTTTTGTTCACATTTAAGATTTTTTCTTTCATTTCTTGTATCTTAAAAAAAGAGAGTGAATGGAAATTTACTTAGAATGTAGCAGGAAAAAAAACCCTGATAAGTTTTACCCATCACTACTAACTACTAACCCTTCACAATGGTTTATCGTATCTTCCTATAATTTAGTTAAGAAAGAAGGACACCCTAGGACACAAAAACACATGTAATGTCTTACTAAAAATAGGCAAGTCTGAAACTATGCACTGTACACAGTTTGCCATGCTTGCACAATATACTCCAAAATGTCTATGCTAATTGGGTCTCATTTACATAAATGAGGGATTAAAATATATATTCACGGGGAACTAATACTTTGTCTGTACTTACCTTAAAAAGAATGTAATAAACTGCAAAGTACATACCAACAGGGTAGGGGTATATTTATGTATGTTTTCACCCAAGATTTAAAAACTGGTAAGAAGGAAACCATTTTTTAATATTCAAGAACAGGTCAAATAATTAAAAAAAAAAGTTAAGAGTGTCATCCCTCGGATAACTCAGATATATGACAGTATATAAATTACACTTTAATCTGTATTCTACAAGTGAAAATGTACTTATTGTATATGCATGTATGTGGATATGAAACATCTAAAATAACACTGACTTACAGTAATGTACAAATTGTTTAATAATTGGTGTAAGAAATAAAAAGCTATTTTCTATTTAATTTTAATTTATTAATTCAAACAGAAACAATGTTTTACTTTGAGCAACCCAGACTTGTTTAAGCCTTACATACAGTTAGGTCCATAAATATTTGGACAGAGACAACTTTTTTCTAATTTTGATTCTGTACATTACCACAATTAATTTTAAATGAAACAACTCAGATGCAGTTGAACTGCAGACTTTCAGCTTTAATTCAGTGGGTTGAACAAAAAGATTGTATAAAAATGTGAGGACCTAAAGCCTTTTATTAACACCATTGCTTTATTTCAGGGCTCAAAAGTAATTGGACAAATTAAAAAGCTTAAAATAAAATGTTCATTTCTAATCCTTGGTTGAAAACCCTTTGCTGGCAATGACAGCCTGTAGTCTTGAACTCATGGACATCACCAGATGCTGGGTTTCCTCCTTTTTAATGCTCTGCCAGGCCTTTACTGCAGTGGCTTTCATTTGCTGTTTGTGGGCCTTTCTGTCGGAAGTTTAGTCTTCAACAAGTGAAATGCATGCTCAGTTGGATTCAGATCAGGTGACTGACTTGGCCATTCAAGAATATTCTACTTCTTTGCTTTAATAAACTCCTGGGTTGCTTTGGCTGTATGTTTTGGGTCATTGTCCATCTGTATTATGAAACGCCTCCCAATCAATGTGACTGCATTTAGCTGGATTTGAGCAGACAGTATGTATCTGAACACCTCAGAATTCATTCGGCTGCTTCTGTCCTGTAACACATCATGGATAAACACTAGTGTCCCAGTTCCACTGCAGGCCCAAGCCATCACACCGCCTCCGCCATGTTTTACAGATGATGTGCTATGCTTTGGATCATGAGCTGTTCCACGCCTTCTCCATACTTTTTTCTTGCCATCATTCTGCTAAAGGTTGATCTTGGTTTCACCTGTCCAAAGAATGTTTTTCTAGAACGTTTTGATGTTTTTTTAGCAAAATATAATCTAGCCTTTCTATTCTTGAGGCTCATGAGTGGCTTGCACCTTGCAGTGCACCCTCTGTATTTACTTTCATGCAGTCTTCGCTTTATGGTAGACTTGGATAGCGATACGCCTTCCTCCTGGAGAGTGTTGTTCACTTGCTTGGCTGTTGTGAAGGGTCAGTAAGTACTCTTCACCATTGAAGTTATTCTGTGATCATCCACCACTGTTGTCTTCCGTAGAGGTCCAGGCCTTTTATCTGCTCTATTGATAATGAAATAACAAAGGAATTGTCCACACCAACCCATGAAATAGCCATCGAGTCAATTGTCCAATTACTTTTGAGCCCCTGAAAGGAAGTGATTGTGTAAAAAAAGGCTTTTAGTTCCTCACATTTTATGCAATCTTTTTGTTCAACCCACTGAATTAAAGCTGAAAGTCTGCAGTTCAACTGCATTTGAGTTGTTTCATTTAAAATTATTTGTGGTAATGTACAGAACCAAAATTAGAAAAAAAGTTGTCTCTGTCAAAATATTTATGGACCTAACTGTACTTACTGGCTGCTGAAAGCTTGATTTTTTCTGTTTAACCTGCATTACAGGCTGGGATCTGCATTACAGGGTGAATCATCACTGATGTCTATCCTGGCCATACCAGGCAACCCACATTGGTTTTGATGTGTTTAGCAAACATCCTTTGAGTCTTACACAATCAACAACATACATTATTGAAAATGTAAGGACAAGGGGGTGTAATGTAATTCAAGGGGGTGGGGGAAATGCCAAGTTTAATCTTTTACTGAGAAGAGTTTGAAGTTTTGGGATGTGTAATTTGATGACAATAACTCAGCTTCTATCTCCTGTAATTTTGACTTTGAATTAAAGAGACAGACTGAACTGGTGAGATTTATACCTCACCAAAAAGAAAGTGCCAACCATCCAGTTGGGCCATTTTTTTCCTTGCTCTGATCCCTGGCTTCATTGCCATGTGTCGCCTCTGTTCCAAGGTGTCCTTCCTTTTCAACATCCAAAGTATTGGGGTAGTTTGGTTCTTTTTTTCAAGTATGAAAAAATATAAAAAATAAAATCTCCAGACCAAACAGTCTAACTTCAATTTGACTTTGGCTATTCTGAAGCTAAAAAAGAACATTTAATTCTGTTAGGTCAAACGATGCTCAGACAAAACAGGTAAATTCAAGCAACCCTACACAACACAAATGATCAGTTATTATGTCCAAGCCAGCAACCTTGCAAACAGTCAAGAAACTATGTCAGTTTAAAAATTCACCTGAGTTTCCAAACCAAGAGCATCTTTAACATTTAGTATGTAAATGGTCCACAAATCAACCAACCCTGTCTTCTGCAAAACTGGCTGCAGCTCTGTTTCCAATATTATCCACCAAGACCTTGTCTGTCCAATCCGATTCTGTGTCAGTCCAACTTGTTTCCATGCTAGCTGTCCTAGTTGAGCCTGTGTCTTTGACTGCTACTCCAGTGCTGCCTGTCTCTTTGCCTGCGTATCCAGTCTACCCTGTCTCTTTGCTTGCAGTTCCAGTCTAGCTTGTCTCTATGCCCATAGCTTCAGTCCAATCTTTCCCGCTGTTCGCTGTTCAAGTCTAACCTATCTCTGTGCCCTCTGTTCCAGTGCCAGTTATAGCCTTACTCTGCCAAGTCTTGGTCAACTGCCCAACCTGCCTCTGCTGAGTGCAAGTCTGCAGCTCACCCTGCCTCTGCTAAGCCATGGTCTGCTAGCTGCCCAACCTCCTCTGCCAAGTCTTGGTCCCCTGCCCAGCCTGCTTCTGCTGGGTTCAGATCTGTTTCTCATCTTTTCCCTGCTAAATCCCTGTCTGCTGCCCAGCGTCCTGTCTAATCTGACTCTAATCTGAGTTTGCCAGCCTGCTGTCCAAAACTGATACCTTCAAGTCACAACTTCTTTTATGGCCTTACTCCATCAAGTTTCAGTCTCCAGTTCAGCAAGATTTTAGTGAGTCCCAGCCTGTTTGTGCCGAGGGACAGTTCGCTGCCCAGCCTGCATGGTTACAATCCAGTTTGCTTCTGCACAGAAAATAGACAAGTATGAATGCAGAAAAAGTTCTTACTAATTTACACGGTGAAACTCAAGGCTGTGCACACATTGAAATACTAAGTATAGCTAATCACAGGGACGATGATGCTGTGAACAGTACATTTCTTGGACTGTTCTCTTGTTTTCAAAGCTCAGACAGATCAAACAAACACTATATGGAAAGCAAAACATGGAGTGATGAGTTGTGCCATATTGTTCAGTAAGCAACCCCTAATTGCTTCCATGTGCATCCTTTGTGTCACCACTCTAAAATGTACTGCTTGTTTGGACTTCCTTGTGTGCATAAGTAACTCCTCCAGCATTTAGTATGCAGCAAAGAGATGTCTTAAGACCTACAATGCTTCAGGGTAGAGTGGGTCATGGCATAAATCATGAAAATTGGTAACATAATATCAGCCATCTAATAAAGTTATAAACATGTTTCATCTGCACATGTGCAGACTTTATCAGGGTATAATCTCGGGGAGCCACATAACAATCTGTGGTCCTCAAGGGCCTGGATCTACACATATTTTTATTATTCCATTATTAGACAGCAGTCAAAAAAGCAATAAATGGTTTACTAATAGTCAGAAAATGACCCAGTTTTCATGAAAATATGGCCAATCTGTGTCCCTCAAGAGTTGAAGTTGAGGACAAGAATTTCAGGAGCAAGCACCACTGAAATTCACTTTGCCCAGGTACCCAGTATAAATCCACATGGCCTACTTGCAATAGAGTTCATACCTAAATTCCCAGTGCTGTATTGAATATTTCAGACAATACATTCTGTTTACTTAATGCTCTAGAGTTGAGATCTTATTAGACAGAATCCCACAGGTGATAAAAGACTGTATCTATTAAATCCTAATTCCTTCCTTGGTGGTATACCATTAACAGTCTGTGCCCTACAATCATGATTTTGGATCTACCATTAATATATGCCAATGTTTGTTCAGCATGATATGAACTGGGGCAAAATCATAAAGCAGGTATATTAGCTGCTACAGGCCTTAATCATTGTTCTAATCAGCCCCTAATCCACTTTCCCCAACTGCCTATTTGATTTACTTTTCTGCTGTGCATCCTGATCATGAGCCCCACAGCAAATATCTTAGTTCTCCTACGTCTCCTCTGACTAAGCCAGGCCCAGTAAAAGATGAAGTAGCAGCACTAAAACATGTTGTATTTTGAATGTTCTATTTACTGTGCCTCTGTGGTCCATGACCACTGATCAGTGCAATATTGGCATGTGCAACGTAGATTTTCATCCAAGATGAGCACGACCATCCGTCTTAGGTGGCGATTATCTGACATAGGTACAAAGGTTTACAGTATCATGATGTTAGTAGATGGTTGTCAGCATCACACTAATGCAGCTTGAAGATGTGGTTGAATGACTATGGTGCAGTTCAAACATTAATGAAGTAGTGTCCATTATTAGGGAACTGCAAAAACTAAACAGAATTGAAGTTCGAATTTCCCCTAATTCTTCTCTTTGATGCTATTTTTATCTCAGTTAAATTTGTTGGGTAAATGATGAAACAGGAAGTCTGGGATGCAATTTGAAACATACAGGATGGAAACTACATGAGGAAGTTACTTTGTTCTCTAAATGATTATATTCTACGGAAACAAAAGATGTAGAAAAGTATACCCTTTCAATTGGATTGAACTGTTCTTCCTTCAAATTACTCAATCTGATTTGTCACTAGCAGTATATCTGCTCCACTAAACTGTACAACAGCAGTAAATGGGCTTGGGTGGATTGTGGTGGTTTTAGCTGGTAAAACACTGACGTTTACTTATCTATTCTCCCCTATTCTCTATTCTGTCCGATGACTATATACCTCTAACTTCACTTCTAAATTATGACTAATGTCCTCCCTAAAGCAATATAGAACATTTTTCATATCATGTCATCCCTAATGAAGACAAGATAAGAAGTGTTTGATCTGTTATTCCCCCATATTAAAGACAGTATAAGAAATATTGGCTCTTCTAAACCTCCAATGAAGCTATGACAATGACAATATAAAAATGTATCCTCTGTCATACAATGTCATTTGATTCACCTATGTTGTACAATGGCTATAAAAAATAATGGTGATTGGACAGTAAAAGGAAGCCATGGACAATGGCTGTTAATGTATAGGTATCTGTGCATTAATTGCTTTTCATGGTCCAATGCAAATAGCGGTATATTCAAGTGAGGATTGAAAATAGCTGGTCAAGTTCTTTATAAAAATTAATGCTATGGCTCAAATATTGAATTCACCATTGCAAATATTTTTCTGAGCAGACCAGCAAATCATGCTCATCTAATGTACACACACAACAAACTAACTTTCCTGCTGGTACATGGTTCCTATGCAACTTTTCAAATTTGATGCCAGATCTTTTTCCTTGTACTTGTTTCCTGTGGTTTTCCCAGATATGCTTGGTGTGTAGAGGTTGCTTCACTTTACCCTGGAATGAGGGTTATTTTTTCAGTCAAATGTTAGTAGCATCCTTCATTACACAATCCTTTTAAAAATATGGATTCAGATTCTTTTTTATTATTATGTTGCTTTTTTATAATACTACAAAGAACTACATTTTCTTCACTTTTTATGTATTGTGAACATGCCACGTTTGTACTCTGTTCATGCTTTCTGAGTTTGTATCTATAACTCTTTACTAAAGCTGCGTACACACGGCAAATTTTTCTCGCCCGATAATCGGTATCGGCCAATTATCGGGCGAAAATGTTCATGCATCGTGCAGTCTTTTCTCGTTGGAAAGGATCGTGAAAGATCCTTTCCAACGAGAAAAATTGCAGGTGTGTACGCAGCTTTAGTCTATAATCATTTCACTAGCAGTCGCTCAAAGGAACTCCCAATCTAATGTATCTACCATGGTAATATAACATAAACACAGTCTAAGGTCAATTTTTGGGGGGGAAGCCATCAACTGCATGTTTTTTTGGAATGTGAGCAGGAAACCAGAGTACCCGGAGGAAACCCACGCAAACACGGGGCGAACATGCAAACCTAATGAAGTATACTTTATAAATTTTACAATATACTTTGAAATATTACCTTATAATATTATAAGGTAAAAATTTTACTGTAAGCCGTACCTAAAAATATAGCAAACAGGCTTTTCAAAATATGTGCTTTTCTGAAGAAAATGTCACCGTGTTCATAAAACCTTTTTTTTTTTTAAGCAGACCTAAGTTCCAGAAATACTCATCAATCCAGCAAATTGATGTCAATGAACTGCCACAGAGTCTTCTTCTTGGTGTGGGGTCAGTGCAGGATGCACTGCTCAGTACACAATGTAAAGGAGATAAGAAGGTGGTACGTAAAAATCTTTTGTTAGGAAAAAATTTTGTACTGAAAGCCACTGCAGGACATCACACCCTGTCCTTTGCTCTGCAGCCTGCGGCATCTCCAGTTTCCCTTTGGCTGTGAATGCTCTCTTTGCATCCCCTGCTCTGAGACTGTGTGCAGCTGAAAGGGATTTAGAGTTGTGCTAAGACTAATGAGCAGAGTGGTTCCTAATCTCAGTCCTGCACTACCATTGGCCAGTGGGGCTTTATGGCCTTTCTGCTCCCAGTGTTTGGTGGCAGTTGAAGCAATTATCTGGGATGATCTGCTGCTGGTGTGAGTTTGGTTTGATTTACTGTTTGCTGACATTGCCTGTTACTGATCTTTTGATGTATGTTGCCTGGACTGACCTTTGCCTGTGCCCCTGATTCTGCTTTGTGCTTCTCATTTGGTACCTAGTCTAGTGGACATTGTAAGAATCTAGTGCTGCTTTCACTGTGGGCTCCTGGTCCTCTACCAGCCTTTCCTCAGACACCATCCCTTGTCTTGGGGGCAACCATATGCTGGAAAACGAAACCAGTCTCCCCAGGCTGTGTGTATAATGTATATGTTTAATTATTATTAATATTTATATGTATATTTTTTGTTCTGCATGTACATTTTTCTACATGTACATTTTGTGTCATTGTAACATGTACAGTTCTGTAAGTTGCCTTACAAGGTCCCGTCCTTTTTTACCCCCAATTCCTAAAACATAAGACTATTATGCTAAAAAGCCTTTTTGTGTTACAGTTTACTATTTCTGGTCTATTGTATATCCGATCCCTAAACACTTTTTTTGAGAACACCGCAACAGTCAAAGAAGCAAACTTTTTAAATATACCTATGTCCTTCAGTAACACATAGGCTTTGTTGATCCATGCCCTTTGAAGCTTACTTACGCAAAGTATATAAAAGCTTCCTTTTTGCCATGGGTCAGTAGTCCCAGTTTACTTGTGTTTGGTAATCATACACATCTAGAACACTGAACGAAAATAACAACTTAAAAGAAAGTTCAACCAAAGACTAAAAATAGCAACCAAAGCAGGTTATAATAAAGTCAGATACTACTCCACACCCTCTCACTGTATTATGTGTCATTAACAATTAAATGTGATGTGAAAACTTTTTTTCTAATACTGATACGGTACGTTAAAAGACTTAGAGATTCAGAGGATAAAGGGATTTTCTTAGCTGTTGCAAGTAAATAAGGTGACTGACTTGCAGAATGCTATAATATGCAAACCTTGCTCTATGAAATCTCTATAAAATGCAGGCAGATTGTGTCTGGTTGTATAAAGCCAACAGGGACTTGTATGTAGCTTCCTAAAAACATCATCTTACCCAGCCTTAGTACCCCTCTAAAAAGCCCTTACACCTTTTAGGAGGGGTTATCCCAACATGCAGGTAGGACAACTATTTGGGCAAAAAGAAGTACACCAGTTTTTATTGTTGTGTTATGTTAGTATCTTATTCAAATTTAAATACATATACACAGTTACTGCACTTTTACGAAAATAAAAAAAATCCAATATCTATTTCCAACTACATTGGCTTGTCTTCTACAACAAACTCTGAGAAGGTCAGCAAAATCACATAGATGTGTGTCACCTGTCTGGCCAATAAACGGGGCAAAGCAGACATTACCAGGAACAACTGTGAGGGTGGGGACATAAAAATGTAAATTCTAGTATGGGGTGCCAGAAGGTATTATCTAGAAATGGTAATCTCAGAAGCCCAGCAGCAATGTGTAGCAGCAATGAAAATTGTATCAATAGAGTAGTCTAGTACACCAAATCTAATGCTGGATCATAAAAAGGGGCTCTGTACCACGTGGTTGGGTAGCCAGTGTTACGCACATATAATTTGTATTCACATTAACCATGAACCAAAAGCATGTCATTGTTCTTCTAATAAATCCACCTATTTACTCTGTAGGTCAGCCATTCTCAATGTTTTTTAAAAATACTTTGCAGTACTTCAGGAAATCCCTACTATTATTTCTAATACATAGCTCCCAGTATGTTAAAATGATGATCAATGGGAAGAATGCCTTTTACATTGCTGGTCAGTGGGAATAATGTCACACTTACAGCCAAAAAATAGTTGGCGTCAGATAACTACTTAATCAATCAAATGGCAACCAGTCAATGGATTTAGGCATGTAGACATTGTCAAGATGACCTGCTAAGGAAGAAAGATTATTAAGTTAAGTTATTAAGTTATTTTGAACATGGCATGTTTGTTGGTCTGCTGAGATTTTAATGCACAACTGTTTTTATGGTTTACAGAAAATGGTCTAAAAAAGTGAAAGTATCAAGTGAGTGGTAGTTCTCTGGGTGAAAATGCCTTATTGATATCAGAGGTCAGAGGGAAATAGTCCAACTGGTTTGAACAGATAAAAAGGTAACAGTAACTCAAATAACCATCCTGCCTTATATCTGCAGTTCAGGCATTGGTGGTTTAATATTGTGGGGGATATTTTCTTGGCACAGTTTGGGCCACCGAATACCAACTGAGCATCATATAAATGCCACAGCCTAGTATTATAAATTTATGACTTGTATTGTTGCTGACCATGTCTATCCCTTTATGAGCACAGAGTACCCTTCTTTTGATGGTTACTTCCAACAGGAAAACATGTCCCATAGCTCTACCATATCTCTAAATGGTTTCTTAAACATGACAATACGTTCTCTGTACTCAAATGGCCTCCACAGTCAGTAGATCTGGAATCTATAAAGCATCTTTGGGATGTGATGGAACAGGAGATTTGCATTATGAATGTGCAGAGGAGAATTCAACAGCAACTGCATGATGCTATTATGTCAATATGGACCAAAAACCCTAAAGGAATGTTTCCAGCATCTTGTTCAATCTATGTTACAAAGAATTACAGCACTTCTGAAAGCAAAATAGGGTAAAATTAGGTACAAACAAGGTCTATATATTTATATAATAAAGTGGCTTGTACATATATTAGTGGTTGTAATCTACAATATCCTTAGATCTTCCACCATGTCTCTGGCAGACACATTGATCCTAATTTTTTAAAGCCTTTTAGGACTGGTGAAGATATAGTGGAAGAACCTGGGTGATCCAGCAAACCTAGAATGGATTGAAAACATTTGCCAACCAACAACAATTGATTTTGAATGAAATCCATTACAAGTTTGTTAGATCACCCAGGTTCTTCCACGTACAACAGTGCAATGACTGGGAATTTAGTATAGTGCAATCTTGGAAATCTCCAAGCAGATGTGTCTGGAACTGAGAATGACAAAAGGCTTTGTCTGTCTACTTTTTCCAGGAAATGCAAATATGGGTTTTGTACAATACCAGCCAACACCTCAATGAAACATCTATCATTTATTGTAGGAGACAGAAAATTTACATTTCATTTCATTAATTTTGTTTTGTAACATAATAAACATTCTAACAGTGCTTTAGAAGAAAAAGACCTAAGCACAGGACTGCACTCATTGCTTTAAAGTCCCAGTTTTAGAATTTCACTTTTCAATCATGTTTAAAGGGTTTAGGAACCCCCCTTAATTTGTTTTTTTAGAGCAACAAGAGCTTGTACATTCAAACTATAAAGTGCTGGTTGAAAAGGGATTGTGGGGTAATATTTATCCATATTTTGGGATTGTATATTAGGTGCTATATTATCAACTCCTAAAATCCTTAACCTAGGTAAACTGATCATTTGTTGTCGCTGTTATTATTTACCTAGGACACTTGACAGATGATAATAGTTGTGGTACTGTGCAGCCTAAATGTAAAGATAACATCAACAGTTTTGTTTTTTAAAATTCAGTCATTAATCCCAGTAAAATACTGCCAAGACAAGAGAACATGAAGTAGAACTACAATAGCTACTACCAAACAGAATATTAGGGCAGAAAGTACATGCACTATATAAAAAGATAACTGTGTTTAAATGCAGCAAGCAAAAAACTATTGGAGTTGATTTACTAAGCAGTTCAGGCCGTTCACTTAGCAAATTATTGCTCTCCACGGTATATAAAACTTAGTTTGTTGAATGTGATAAAGCTTTGGTACCTTACATCATTCAATCATGTGCAAGCAAAGTTCATGTTTGTTTGCACTTCTTGCATGATTGGGTATTATATATTATTTTTGAATGGTAACTTTCTCTATAATTATTGGCCAGGGATTTGTGCAATATCGGTTCTGCAACTATTCCAAACTGCCTGTACAACCTGGCTTGCAGGTGACAGACCCACCTACTATCAGAGTAAAGGTGTTTTGGAGAAGAGTACATGATGAGTAGTACTGGTACTCTAACAGTGTGGAATGCAAATATTACCCTGAAGGTGGGATTTCAGTATTCCCTGAAATTATTGCATTTATGAAGTTTCAATCTATCCTTTTTTCTATAACATATCGCCCAATTCATTGTAGAAGTTCATCAAAGTTACCAATGTGTTAACCTTCCTTGTGAACTCTCATCTACAGTAAACCAAAGGTGCCGATCCAGTTTTGCAAGGAACATAGGCGGGTGTTGTCGGATTCCCACGGACTCATGTACTTCACTGCCAAAATAATAATCTCAAGCAGTTCAATCTAGACTTAATTACAGATGTCTCCTGAATATTTAAATAAGCTCTAGTTTATAAAGAATAATTAGGTATCCATATTGGTATATTTGAATCCATCTGCATGTCTTTGTTTTTCCCTCATTCCAACACAGTGGTACCTTCTTATAAATGCAACCCCTTTTTTCTAATTTTTGCACTGACAATCCCCTCCACCTTCCCAATTGATCGTTGGCATTACAAAATACTATCCGCCTAAGGTCAGATGACACTCCAGTGCTGAGTGTCCCCCTCTCTCCTGTGTACAGTAAGTGGATGGGTTTTTTTAGTGTTCCACGTCACTGCCAGGACATGGGCCCTTGCTACCGACTACCTCTCATGATCCACAAGTGCAATCCGGGGTGGTGATGTCAGCACAAGGGGATTGTCATTGACTAACCAGTGTGAACACATTTGCAGTGAAGAATTAATGGTCCCCAACAACAGCAAATAGATGGAGGAATGACAAAGCTAGGTGAATATATCTTGCTTCATAAGGAATGAAAAACAAACTTGATGGGGTTACTACGTACCTGGAGATAAACTTTAGGATATGTGTGAAAATGTTTAGATTTTAGTTCCTAGAATCTAAAAAAAAAACATAATACAGAATCACCATGTACCTAAACCAAAGTTTAGGTTAACAAACGACATTCATCAAAAGAACGTGTTTTAACAGGACTTGGAATGAGTATTCCATAAAAAAATGTCTCAGTAGGTGGGAAATTACTCAGTTTGAGGTTGTTTAACTTTAAAGAACATACAGTTGTCAGTACATCTATGAACTATTTAACATTTCATGTCCTATGTAATATGTCATCAACACAACTTACTGTATTTTAATAAACATTCCATTCTGCAGACGTTTGTATCCTTAAGATTTATATGTTTTGGTTATGGTTGAAAGGAGCTTGTACTGTATGCTTATCTCAGCTGGGAGGTGTACAGTACATGAAAGATTTGCTTAGCTACATCTCATTTAACAAAAAAAGCTACTAGGAGCTACCATAAATTTCTATTGTTTATATCTGACTCCAGACACACATGAAATGTTATTTTTATGGAAGGTTCCACCATTTTTTTTTGCAACCATATTGCATGGATAGAGATGTGAAAAAACAAAATACCATTGGGGGGAACATGGTATCTGCTTTATATACATGTTTATTATCATTTAAATATACATTCAAAAGCATAAATGAAAAAACAGCATTTGTATTATTTTTGAGAGGCTTTGTTCCACTTTAGGAAAAGGTATTGTCATAGAGTATACTGCAGTGCACAACATTGCACAGCCACAACGTGGTTGTGCTGCTGACCCTGATCATTATACTGAACGTGGCAACTTACAAAAATGTGCAGCAGTGAGTTCACAAAATGCACTGCACTACAACCCATGAGAGGTAGCATCAGACATTACTTACACTTATCAGTCTGGGACATCCAGCAAACCTAGAATGGATCTAGTGAAGGATAGAAATCATTTGCTAGCAAATATCAAATGACTTTATTGAAATCCTTTCCAGGTTTGCAGGATCACCCAGCTTCACCAATGAAAGTGTACCCTCTCCAGCTTTGGAGAGCTTTAATAAATCAGTCCCATTGTGTGATGTCCTTGTATATGGCATACTATGTAAACAGCATTGCACCACACATAATGTGAATGAGGCCGGACTTCTACTCTTTGTCCAGTAAGAAGAATCACTCAGAACCATCAATTAGCTATAGACACAGCTGCATTGCAAATAAATGTTTTCTCATGACAATCCACAATTATTCATATATAGCACACCAGGTAATCCAATCAAGTGTAATCTGAGCAAGTGTAAAGAAGCACAGTGGGTAAAAAATACAAAAAAGTATTTATCACTCAAAAAAAATTATAAATGCTTTTACTAAAATTCTCCTTTTCCAACTTTTAACAGGAATGTAAACTTTTTTCATATTGGCTAAAAATAGAAAATATGTGAATCAATTTCTACTAATGTTTCATGCAAGTTTTTCATTGAATTAAATGTAAATTTTAAAAAGAAAAAACGTACAAATCTAAACAGCTTTCAGTATGTTTGCACTGTCCATGTTCCTGCTGCAAAACCCACGCTATGAAAGCACTGCAAATCCGTATAGTTCAAGCAATATTTTGATGCAAATCAACCATGCAGTGAGGGGATTAAGTGTGCTTACTGCTTAACTAAAAAAAGTACCCTGGGAGCTAAAATAGATTTGTTGTAGCTGTTTTTAGTATTACATGACTTTCTTACCTTCCTGTCACAACAGTTCTTTAATTATTTACCTGCCTGGCAAACAGGCATAAAGATAAATTTAGCAGAAGCATTCTTTATTGAGCACCCATAAGGAGCCTGCGTTGTCTATGACATACAGAATTTTAAACTTTGCGTGTGTTTGTATCAAAGCTTTATTTTCATAAACACGTTGTGTTACACTTTGACCAGTCAGAGCCAGAGCTCTCTTCTTTACCTAATGCATTCATTTTTTTAAATAAATAAATATCGAGAAAGGCAAATGAGGAACACTTTGATAGGCTGTGTTAACCTCCTTCATTTTTGTCCAGATTTATTTCATGGAAATTTTTTTTACAGTATAATATAATAGTATGAGTATAATAAAGTTTGAAACACAAAATCATGTCAAAATAATAAATTAAATAAATACATTTTTCAAACCTTTTTTTCCAAAAAGAAAAATGTTATACTAATACTATTATATTAAAATGTAAAATAAATGTTCATGAAAGCCAATGTACCGCTTTTACACCTATAAATCTACTGTAATGCATTCAACACAGGTATTTAGTATTGAATGCAATACAAATAGGTTTGAATTTCCTGCCCTGTTTAGAACGGAACGGCCGCATGCACGGACGTCAACGGGCACTTTTGACTCCTCGAGCACAAAGGAAGCCGGCCGGAGGAAGAAAGAAGACGGGCATCGCGGAGAAGGACGCCGGCGGATCAGGTAAACGCTTTATTTACTATCTTTTCCCAAAGGTTTACCTACCCCGAGTGTGACTCGGGGTTACCGCCATCCTCTTTGTTTTGTGTTGTAACGTCACCCGAACTTGAGCTGAACAAACACAAAATTGGCTGAAAATGTAAAAAAAATTAGGAAATCCCCTGATAATGCATGCCCAAGATATGAGACACAACTATCCCAGGAGGCTGTGGGCTTCCCCTTCAGTCTTTACTGCCAAAGCAGTAGAGATGGAAAGGGAAGTGACCTACAAAAATTTAAAAAATATATATTTAAAAACACATTTTAAAAGGGATAGCTACCCTTTTATATAACGTTAAAAATGGGATGACAGGTCTGCTTTCAGGCTGACCTGGAAACTCTGGTGGACAGATCTCTTGTGGCTGTCTATGTAACCTATAGTAAGCCAGTTGGTATGTCTAGCCAGTAGTTAATGAACTGATCCTTTAAAGCCAACTACATGCAATTTTTTGTTTAGAATAAATGGGTAAACAATAGGGTAATAGTAAATAAAAAGAAACAATTTTGTGGTGCAATATTTACTTTTAATGCAGGATAAAAGTAGGTAGCCCTGAGTTGGGCTTTAAAGCAAACTACCGTATTTTTCGGACTATAAGACGCACTTTTTATCTTCCCCAAAACTGGGGGGGAAAAGTGGGTGCGTCTTATACACCGAATACATATACCGGTAATTAAAAAAAATCATACTCACCCGATCCCGCGATCCCGCGATGCTGTGGGCTTCTTCTTCTCCTCGCTCTCCTCCCGGCTGCAGCGCGTGTCTCTTCCTCCTCTGAGCGAGGAGAAGCCGACACGCATACCCCCGCGATCCCATAAGCAGGCTGATCCAGCCTGCTTATGGGATCGCGGGGGTATGCATGTCGGCTTCTCCTCTCTCAGAGGAGGAGACACGCGCTGCAGCCAGGAGGAGAGCCAGGAGAAGCCGACACCCGTGCCCCCGCGATCTCATAAGCAGGCTGGATCAGCCTGCTTATGAGATCGCGGGGGCACGGGTGCCGGCTTCTCCTGGCTCTCCTCCCGGCTGCAGCGCGTGTCCCCTCCTCCTCCTCTGAGCGAGGAGAAGCCGGCACACGTGCCCTCGCGATCCGGTAAGCAGGCTGGATCAGCCTGCTTATGGGATCGCTGGGGTATGCGTGTCGGCTTCTCCTCGCTCAGAGGAGGAGGGGACACGCGCTGCAGCCAGGAGGAGAGCGAGGAGAAGAAGAAGCCCACAGCATCGCGGGATCGCGGTATCGGGTGAGTATGATTTTTTGGCACAGGGTGATCAGAAGGGGATACATTGTGTCAATGTATCCCCTTCTAATCACTCTGTGTCAATGTATCCCCTTCTGATCACTCTGTGTCAGAGTGATTAGAAGGGGATACATTGACACAGAGTGATTTTTTAGTATTTTGTTCAGAATCTTTTTTTTCTAGGTTTTTCTCCTTTAAAATTGGGTGCGTCTTATAGGCCGGAGCGTCTTATAGTCCGAAAAATACGGTATATTAAGAGATATATGAGGGGCACCAAAGCAGTCCTAAAAGTCTGAAGTTCTAGCTTTTTCTGGTTTCATGTAGTAAGTGAAGTAAGGATGACGTCAATATATTTAACATGCGTAGTTTAGCTGCGTCAACAAATCTTTAAGTATTGACGTTAATACTTTGGATCAGCATAACAGCCAAGGCAACCATCCTTTTCATATGCAGAAGTCAAAAGTAGCAGATTGAATATTAGTATTACCATTGTTACAGCTGGGCACAACAAATTTCATTCAAATATTTTCCTTAATAGCCACAAAGGAAATACATCTACTCTGTGACCACCAAATGCCATTGAAAGCTATTAGATTGCAAAAATAGCAGTGACATTATCACATAGCTTTTCCCGAAAGGAGAGCTGTAAGAGGGATGCAGAAGACCCCACCATAGGTTGATTACAGAAAACATTAGGGGGTGGCTACAAGACTAGTCGCCCTGCACAAAGAAAGGGAACAGCAGTGACTAGTCTTACAATTACAAATAGCTCTAGTTTTTCAGTTTGACATTGGGACTAAAATCTAGGAACCTTTTTGCGTCCCTAGCTCTCTGCTGTAAGGGTAATTTTCTCAAACCATAATATGGGCTTATAAAGGCGTACTGGACTCACACTGCAGTAAAAGGCCCAACAACCAGCTTGACCTTGAAGATACACATGGATGGATAACAGACCTTTGGAGTTCAAGCTGATATTCCATAGCATGTTCCCCATTTCTTATAATAATAAAAACGGAATGGTTTGAATTCCAATTTACAATGATAATCTTGTTTAAATTATCAACCCTGAAAAAACTGATGTTTTTATTTGCTTGCTTTTGGTTGGATCGTGTAGTTCTAAAGTTTCTACATTTTGTAAAGTCTTCTTTCTCAAAAATAAATCTTTAGTTCTTAAAATTTACCACACCTATTCGTTTTTCTCACAAACTGTTACATGAGAAAATGTGTTACCAATTCAACAATATTTTTGTGTTGCGTGCATCAATATGGAATTTCCCCATTGCCTATAGTCATTTTTATGCACATTTGTTTGGTTAAAGGTGAAAAAACACATATTGCCATTGAATTTTGCATCTGTCTTCATATTTAGAACAAAACAGAAAAAATAACCCTGTCACTGATGGACATTACCAAGGGCAGTGTTACAAAGCAGACAGTCACTCAAATGTTGGTTGATTCAGTCTATGCCACGTTGTTCAGCCCAGCATAAAAATGAGTCTGCTACATTGTAAAATATAATCCTTGCACAAACCACAATAATTACAACTAGCTACCATAATGACATTCATTGACAATTAGTTTGACACTTTTTACGTCACACACACTGGTGGCTTCAGTTCACCTGAATGGTTTTCCCCGCAGGATAAAAAGACAACACTTCATCATGTGTGTGTTTATCATGAGTGCACTGAAGTGTAACAGAAAAGAGTTTATGAATGAGTCTAGGGCTACTGATGTATAAACATTTATGGACACTACTTCTTTTTTTAATAATCTTAAAATAGTTGTCTAGCATTTGTAAAAATATAAAAAGATTTTACTACGATACTAAGTTTACTTTTGCACCATTTCTGGACTCAGCAATCGATTGCTGGTCATTTTCCAGTGTAAAAACACCCAACAGGTCCTCAATTTCCAGGTGTCATAAACCTGCCACCTATGGGGAACATCCATACTAAGAAGAACATACTAAGATGATAGATTGACATCATCACATCAGCAAAGATTTCTGTAAATTACCAGAAAGGAAAGCAGACCTTGTGCTATAAACCAGAAGATCCATGAAAAAGGTGAGTATATAAAAAAAGCAAAAGTTAGATTTCAGGTTGCATCCAGGAGAAGAAAAGAGGACTGGAGGTTGAAGTGTGGAGTTGGGCTTTAACTTTGTTGTTTAAATAAATGTATTCCTCAATTTCTCAATGTGTTCTCGATGTAAAATAAAATAAAATATTTTCTTTTACATAGACCTACAGCACGGGTTTAAAAACATCTCTGGGTCTAATACTCATATACTCTCAAGCACTTTCCCCTACAATCATTTCTTGCAGCAACTAGATTTTCACCTGGGATGAATGATCCTCATGGGAGTAAAAAGTCAAGTCCCTAGATGTGGGATTTAGGAGCTGCCATATTTCACCTAATTTAGTGGCTAAAAAAACATTATTTAACTATTTAAAAAAAGAATCACAGGGAGAGGTCTGTGTGTAGAAAAGCATTACCTCGGAGTCTAGAGAAAAATTAAAGTCACCCCCCACAACAGTAGGGTACCCTCTTTAAAGTCCACCAAGTGATCCAGTACTTCCTCTAAAGAACAAGCCTGAGGCAGATATACTGTGGTCACGCTTGTAAGATTGATATAGACCCTGAGAAAAAGAAATCTACCATCCTCAACAGTGGCAGATGTAACTAGCAGTGGGATGGGTGGCATAACTGACTTGGGGTCCTCCTGCCAAACTGACTTGGGTCCTCTGTGGAGTTCTTGTTGCCTGAGTAGAGTCCAAGGTCTTCGTACAGCGGCATGCTTCCCAATTTTCTATGTCCACCCCTGATCCTTCCCACATGTCCTATAGCTGTTATAAGTCAGAAAATAAATTACTTATACCCCTGGTGTACAATCCTTTTGTTTCTGAGATAGTGGATCTTGTCTTTATGAAAATGGGCCATCTGCAGGTGCACCACCTGTATCCATTGTCTGTGAAGATCAGTCAAGAGAGCAATTCATTGAGACTTTTGACACAGGGAGAAAGCAATATGTAGTCATACGAGTGCATAGAGTAATATACTTTGACTGACCAGAAATGAAGGACAAGAAGGGGACGATAAGGGGGAAAAGAACAAGAGAGGAAAACAGAACCAAAGTTTGGAAGTTAGAGGAAAAGCATAGTCATGTATTTGAAAATAGGTTAGAGATTCCTATGACCACATAAAGCATAGCAAGAGAGAAAATGGTAAATATCTAAGAAAGACAGGGGCGGCAACTGATCAAGTTAATATCAGTCAAGTCCATATCAGTTCAAGTCAGGTTCTCCACACAGGCTCCTGCTCAATGCCTTCACAGTTAAAAGTTAGACTCAGAAGGCTCTTACAGCAACAAGGGGACTAAGCAGACCTGGGCATCTATAGAGTTGGCACTGTGGTCAATATGGTCATCCATAGCTGCAAAAGCCATATATAGTTGAGGGAACCCCCCTAGATAATGTATGGTCCAATACATGACGGGCCCCTAAAAGTAAGTACTGCTAACATCCTCCGCATAGGATTTCTTTGAGTGAACCGGGAAGTTCCTCTTGTGTCGCCGGGGGAGGTATGTTGCAGATAATGTCCAGTTGCTTGTCCATCATCCAGAAAGGGTCGAACAAAAAATGTTCCCCAGTTTCCCATGTCCCAGATGATGTGTCACTATTTAGTCTTTAGTGACACATAACTAATTGTTCCTTTTTTTACCTACAGTTTGAAACACTGTAATCTGGTGTTTTGTCCATTGATATCAATCTTACTTTTTAAGTATTTACATTACATCCATTATTATCACTTACTTTTTAAGTATTTACATTGTAATTAGATTTTCCTGTAAGTGTAATAAATAAGCATAACAAGGCCATTACAGTGTTCTGACAATATTATTAGGAATGATGATGCCATGTGCTTTTATTTTCATGTCTAAAATTAGAGAAACTTTATAGGTTATTATTTTGCGTCTGAAGCTTTGAAGGCTTTGTTTGTAAATAATAAAAACGTAGGATTTATAGCAACTTCAAAGAAATTCACACCAGTATACTATCTGCTCTTTACATAAAACAGGTATGCAGTCACACTAGGAACAAACTCACAGCAGTACAAGTCTTTACTTAAAGTCATAATAAAAGACTAATGGATATGTAAGGTGGAAAACTGTAAGAAATGTGAATCATGTTTAAAAATTAAGTTAGGTATTCACTCTGTGAACAAGTGGGATAAATTAATGTTTTATTCAGAGTCATTTTAGACAAATGACAGCTGTTTTTAAATCTCATGACTCATCACTAGTGACAAATGAAGAAACAACACAGGCTCCATTCCATTTCTTCTGCTTAACTCTGCCAGGTGATGGATGCAAGGAAATCTAAAACTAATAAATAGATCAAATACAATCTATGAGATATGCCTACCTACAACACATTTCTTTTAAATTTTATTAAGGAAAACTATCGTAAATTCTACTGATAAATTCCTAACATCAAAAAATTTTAAAGTGAAATAATATGGCTACCATATAGGGCTGCCAAAACAAATATTAGACCTGGCAACAGAGGGGATGATGGGGTGGGTTTAATTCTCTCTCCCCACATTGTATATTTAGAGTTCTTCCTGCCCTGTCCCTCTCCTGACCCCTCATTGCTGCCTTTGTCTATTGCCCGCCTGGCCCAATCTCACAATTTTTAGATACTTTTGTATCTTGGCTCCCACAAATTCTTTCTTATGGTCTTATACTTGAGCTACATATATACCAAGTAAGGTCCTTTATTTAAGCTACATACAGCATTTACGTCAGATGATTGTATATGCAGTCGTGCTCGTATATACAAATGGTTGGCACCTGATATTTTGTGTACATGGGCCCATCTTTTGCACATTTTAGGAAAATAAATAAGAATGAAAGAAGTAAAATAATAATAATGTGGTAGTAAGAGTAGCAACCACTTTTAATAGCCACAACAGTAGTTGAGACCCAAGTGCTGATATCTTACCAATAGAGTCCACAGGTAGTGTTGTGTAAGAATCAGGTGCTTCTTCCCTTCAGTTTCTTCCAGACTTTTAAATGTCAGTTTTGGATAAACTGACGCTTAATAAATCTTCCAATAACATTTATACTCTGCAATCTCCATATATTTGTGTGTATTAATGAAACATAATAGACTGCTTTTACATTGTCCATTTCATGTTTATTTTCATTGTTGTGAAGCAACTAAGATTATAACTTCTGAAATATTTTTACAAGACCAAAGGCGGATGCCTTCTCAAATAAAGTGTGTTAGGTATAAATATGTTAAAAATGTGAGGGCAAACACAGTCATAATCTTATTATGTTTGTTTTGGCATTTCCTTTCACATATAGCTTTACAATAAATGGGAATGTCTTTGTCTCGTCATTTGTAAACTTTATACTTGGCTTGCCTGAGAACACATTCCACAAGGAAATGAAAGGGTAGGATGCTTAACAAGGATTGTAAGAAGCAAGATCTTTTCAATAAATGTTCTCTGCAATTTGCACCAAGACAAATACTGGTAAAACCTTTTCATTGCATAATGGAATAACTTTTTATTAACATTGTGCATAATAATTAGTGGTTATACAGTTTGGATAACATAGTTAAAAAGGATCCCTTCCAGAGTAAGAGGGTTTTTCTGCAATCCATAAACATATTGGTAGGTTAGTTTGCTTTCCAAACTGACTCTACATACAATCTAGTGATACAATTATTTACTTATCTACAAAACCTATGTGATCATGTTGGTAATGGATGGTTTATGTAGCAGATAACTAGGGATCCTAAAACAGGTCAAAGTGCAGACTCTACAAAACCTCAAGAATGCCCTGCAAGGGGCAATGGGCATTGCTGCAGATATCTCCAAAGGTGTACCCCCAGATACAACAGAACAGTTGACAGCAAGGTGATTAGATACAGAATCAAGAGACCAGATCAAAATCTAGACATAGAAGAAGTCAGGCTGGTGGCAAACAGAAGATCTAAAAACAAGCCGCGAGATAAACCAGAAACTGTGGTCAGAGGCAAGCTGGATTATAAACAGGGTACACACATAGGATCAGGAGATCAGACTCAAGTTAATGTGAAAAGTAGCCTGGGAACAAGATTTACAACAGGTCTTTGCTCAGACACTTCCAATTGCATAGGGGAGACTATGTGGATTCAGAGCATGAAAGATGTGAAAATATGGTTCTGTCTATATTGCTCTGTTCACATACATTAATTTTGATTATAATTATGACTGATATTGATGACTTTTTTTTTTTATGTTTTAAAAATTTATATGTATTGTCTTGATTGCAGATATTCCTGTTGTGTTCCTGAAGAAGCGGAATCTTTCTATGAAACACGTTGATATTGAAGGGGAACACCGATTTGGTGCTGACCCTAACAGGAATATGGCTGGTTTTGCACAATATGTTACATTTTTGTCAGGAAAAGCTATATATTTATATTAGTTAAAAGAAGCATGATTATATTTGTTTTTCTTGGCCTGTAAAGTCCCATGTTTTTCAATCAGAATCCTATTGAACTATATTGTTTCTGTTCACATATATGCCTAAGTAGCATGATTGCCAAACTTTGCAAGTAATATTAGATATATACTGCTTACTGTAAAGGGTGTTATAATATTGACTATGCAGTGTTATTCTAAACTTGAGTGTGTTATAATTTCAACAATGACAACATTTAAATGTGCACTGGTAAGTTTTTAACCCTTTGGTATAATTTTGAATAGAGATAAATGTGTCTGTACAACCATTGTAGAAAAACTTGAGCAGAATAATTCATAGTAACAGGAAGAGAATGCAATATAAAACCTCTAAAATGTCTCAGTAATCAGGAACTGCATATACAACATGAAGGGGTATGGATTTTGCATCATAACAAGCCAACACATTTATTAGCTGTTTACTCTATTAATTAAATTGTTTCTTTATCTTTAGGTCTGCCTGTACTCATTTATAAAATGTTTTTTTACTGATGGTATTCTTCTCATTTCTGGTGTAGCTCTTCAGCAAACTGATAAAATCTGAGTTTCTGTCAGTTGAGATGATTTCCTGAGAGCTGGCTCATAGGATATGAGATTGTTGTTCTTCAAAAGGAAGTTTTAGGCTTGTTGTGTTATGTAATTTATTGTAACCTAATCCCTGGTATGCACTTCTGTTTATTTAGTTTGTGTTACAAACCATTGCTGTGTCTTATGCTGCAACCATTCCTTACTGTAAAATGAGATTGAGCTGCCATTTGGGTCTCTCATTTATAGCTGACATCTTTCCTGCATCTTGTTATTTTTCCTAAGTTAAAAATCAAGGTGCAATAATTAGACGGGGGCCTATGGGAAATGTTGATACCACCCACTCCCAAGCAACTGCTCTCTGTTAAACTTAGCAGTGTCAACAGTGACAGTATGGTCAATGATTTGGTTATAAAGTTTTGGTAAATCATGGACAAGTAGTGGAAGACATGTAGGCCTAGGCATTGCTAGACCACAGTACCTAGCTCTCCTGCTCAGTACCATTGATCTACCAAGACCTAACAGAGCAAGTGTCAGTGAATATTAGAGCAACTTTCCCTTATTCTGAGGCAACAATGAGCAGAAATGAAAGGGGGGCACCTGGAGCAGGAACAAAACGAAGCGAAGTTGAAGCGAAGAGGAAAACGTCAAAAGCAAAACACAGAAAGTCCATTTTTAACTTTATTTGGACCCTTACATCATTAAAAGCCAATGTATTTTTGGGGTTCAAACTGGGCCTCATACCCAGTCTTTGCCTCTCACCTCTTTGGTCTCTTAGCCACAGATTTAGGGTAAAAGTAGCAAGGTGATTGGAAAACCAGAGCAGGATACATTGGAATTAAAAATATTTTTTTTAATAATGGTATTTTGTTTTAATGTTAAAATTCTTATCTTTTCCTGTAAATGTGTAATTAAACTCACATCTTGTAAGCTATTGGCCTAAAGACATCTAAAAAAGACTAAAAGGTGGGTGTGCCTGATAAAGTTAGCAATGCCTAATGACACATAGCTTGGAGCAAAACACATTTTCCCTATGCTGTTCTAGCAGTAGATAAAATAGGGCCTTGACATATATTGAATACAAAAGTAATGCACACTGTACCGTGTGAGAGGAGGAGTAGGTGGAGGGGCTACGGGAGAGTTCGGGTGAGGAGATCACGAGGTTCAGGGAAAGGTCAGGTTTAAATGAATTGGTAGAATGGAAAGGCGGAATGAAAAGGGGTAAAAGGGAACAGAGGTGAGGGGGAGGAGATCAGTCTTTGTTTAGCGAGGGGCAAACTCCCCCGCCCCCAACTGACCTGACAGGATGTGTTATCATTACCAGGGGTATCCCAGCAAGGGGTGGCTGAGGTCCTTGGAGGTGGTGCTTTATGAAAAGATAAATAGAAGAGGGGGCCCATCATGGTATGAGGTCTCTTTTAAGTGATGGAAGGTCAAAGATCCTGATGGTTGGCTGCCGAAAGGGTTTTTTGCTCCCGAGGCGGGGTTGTGCGACTGGGAACATGGTGCAGGTAGCCTTAGGTGGGGATCAGGGTAACTCCTTTGAGGATCTTCAGTCAGTTATGGGTGGTAGTACTGTCCCAGCATTCTACGGGTAACATGTTGTGGAATTGAATAGTACTTTTGCACTCATGTTATGGTATGTTTAGAAAGTTAAGATAGAGTTTATCTTAAGATTTGTTGTATTTAATAAACGGCCACTTGCGACCATTTGACTACGTTCATGTTTGTGTTGTTTGTTTTGAGGGGTGATGAAAGGGAATGGGGGGGTAAATGTCTGGAGGGAAGAGCGAATTTCTGAGATACCTGGGTTATGTGCTTGACAGACAATGCCATCAAAATTTACAGCACTTGACAGGTTAAATTTATGGGGTGACATTTACCCCGTAAAAAGTTCTTTCACAAGGAACATTAGGTCATAATGGATCAATGTAAGCGCATATATAAATAGCATTATTATACCAGAGGTTTTTTGATTGATTTAGTTTAGATCTACAGTACCTAAATAATACAACCATGTGCAACCATCCACATAATACCCATGCTGCCAAATCCATCGATATAAACTCAGCTGCTTTCTGCACCCTCCTGCAAAATATTCAACATGCAATAATACATTCAGTGCTATTCTACATTATATAAATCTGCAAAATGTTAGCAAAAAGTAACACAAAGAAGTAACAGTTATTTTATGATCATCCAGATCTTTTTTTAGCTAATATTCCATGTCAAAATTATTGAAGTGTAATAATACAGGCCTCATAGCTATTCCAAACAAGACAGTATGCAGACATTTAGCATTTAGTTCTTATTCTAAATTGATTGTAAATAATGAAACACTCCTATTAAGCAAGTCTAACTTACTGATTCATTACTGGGTGACAAGATAAGGCCTCTGTGCCTGCTCTTTGCAACAAATGCATGGTGAAGTAAGCAAGGCTGTACAAGGTGAATGGTTCAGAGGGAGGTCACCAGTGTCCACACATCTCATTGTGTATTAGCAGTCTCAAGGAACGATAGATGTCTTGCAGCAGAGTACACAGTGGGCTGGATTGAATACACTTTCATCGGTGAGGTGGGGTGATCCAGCTAAACTGGAATGGATTTTTTCATTCCAGGTTTACTGGATCACCCAGCTTCACTGCTGAACGTGTATCTTCACCAGCCTTGGTGAGCTTTATTAAATCAGGCCCAGTGTCTTTGTTCCTGCAGTCCAAGGGATACAGACATTGAGGGTCTGGGTGCAAAATCTTGTGGGATCTGGGATAATGTGCAACTATGAGTTTTAAATCTCTACACTTTTAGACCTACTGCTAATAGAAACCATTCCTAACCACCTATGTCTGTGGACAAGCTAGCCACACAAGGCTGAGGACTGTCTGTGCACCAATACCTGTAGACGTTTCCACAAGAACAATTGTGCAGACTATCACCCTGCTCTAATGGCAGTTTAGTACTTAAAGCACAGAGTTAGTATATTATTTCACCAACAGAAATACACAATCTATTATGGTACAGTAACATGAAGACCCAACCAGAGCAAGTATAATGGCCGTGTTTACCATTTAATTATACACAGAGGTTTGTACCTGACAGCAATGACTATGTTGCTGCCCTAGGCCATGACTTTATTGTTGACTTTGCAAAAATCTAACACAACATAACACATATACTGAAGCATCTACTTTATATTTACTTTTTTGTAGCTGCTTTCCTAAAGGGTGACAGGACTCCTCAATGGAAAAAATAGATATTAATTTCTCAATGTAGTTATTCATTTCTCAATGTCTGTTGCATATTTTTGGGAATTATTTGCATGACTTTACAAGTTACAGTATGACCGTTTGACTTTCTTAAATGCTAAGTTGTCAAAATGTAAGGAGAGTGCATTGTATTTCCAGAGGATGTCTGCCCTGAGCACCCTGACATGGAATGACACGTCAAGGTAATACAAAAAGTCTAGCTCCAAAGAATATGATATTAAACCTGAAATGTCATAAAATATATGGCTTGTGAAAAATGCAGGAAGTAGGTATGTTTTAGAAGTGGCCCTTCAAGTAACAAGTAAAAAAATACAGCTAAGCATGTGTCAAAGAAAACTTAAAATCACATGTGAACAAAGATTTTCACTTACCAAGGTAAAAGATCAGATACAATTCACTTATCTTAGTAAATTTGGTGATAGTTCACTTTGCAAAGAATATCCAATCACATGCAAAGACATAAAAAAAAATAAGGAGCTTCATCCCAAGGGGACAATTTAGTTTGCTATTTGCACAGCCTAGGCTACTTTAGTTACCCACCTTCTCTGTCTGTAAGCTAAAATCTACTGGATTCCCATCCTACTTTCTTTTTTTTATTCTGCACTGCGGCGATTTGTGAGATTTCAAATACATGAGCTGCAGCATGTGTAAGTAAAATATTCTCTAATGGAGAATATTTGTAATTGTTGGACTAGAGTGAAGGAGTGGCTTTGGAAGAAAGGTAAACATGTGAACTTCATATAGCTCCATTGATGACAGATCATTGTAGGGCAGAAACAATCTATAAAATATTTTACTTCATTATGTTTATAATTAGTTGATACCCACATTTTGGGGTTAGATTGGGCTGTCTGTATTTTAGGATCCTATTCATCTATTTTAGAAAAGAAACGAGCATTTATCTTTCTTAATTTTTTTGATCCTACCCAAACAGGTAGATCTTTAAACTTTACAGTTGTACATGGACAAATTATTGAGTTCCAGTGTTTCCAGTAAGGGGTTCTGGTAAAGCTTCAGTTTACACAGACATTTCAGGCCATAGTATTCTTCTAACATTGTTGTAACGATTTGTAAGGGGCTCTGTTCCAACGTGACTGCAGCAGCACACACACACTGAATTTCATGCTAGGTAAAACAAACATGACAAATAATCCACAAATGAAAAAAGGAATTTTATATAAAAAATTTATTATATTAATAATAATAATAATAATAATAACAATAACAATCTGTATACACATACAACAAAACATTAAAATATTAAATAAAAATAAATTATTCCAATAAAAAAATATATTATTTTCAGGGTCACATTGCATGGCAGTGCTTCTATAGAATTTTGAACGCGACCTGGAAATGAAAAAAAAGACACATTTCAGATTTATGGGGTCATTTTTCCCATTGTAACAGAAGAAAACAAACATGTGACATTTTTTTTAAAGAACTATATGAGTGGCCAGTCATATTTTCTGTTTCATTTTATATCTTGTGCTAGTAATATAAATATGCTAAGACTCGCTCTATTAAGCATTGGTCATTATGTTATCTTTATGGAAACTGCTTCAAAATTCATTGCAATCAATCTAGAAAATAGGTTGGAAGGGACATGAAGCTTTAAAGCTTTTCACCCTTTTATCATGCTACACAGTCTCAGTGGCAAAGGAAACCATAACCAATGAAAATTACGTAAAGTATATATAGCATCATATTAAATTACTCACCGTTTCCTTCAAACCTCAACTTCATCACTTCCATTTTCTTGACCTAATTTCTTTTTTTCCTCAGCTTCATATTGATAGGATGAATATTTCCTTCTTGTGCTAAAATAAACAATATCCAAATTAATACAACATGTTTAAGCAACATAACAATAGTATTTTCACTCTGGCTGACAATAAAAACACATCAACAGAGAAGGATGAAACTGGGATTCTGCATAGGATATTTTATGAGATTCAAAGTTATTTTATTGAAAATATTTTTTTTGATCCCTGTGCCTTCTTGTCTCAATAACAATGCTTGTTGCTTTTTTTTTCCTGCTGTCAGACGCACAGGCAGTAGGGGAGAACCTTGGTGAACCTCCAATAAGGTCACAGACAAAAGTAAAAAATCAAGTTTAATTAAATTAGGGCGTGATCCTAATTTAACCAGAAATAAAAACTGATCTAAATGCATTTATTTATACAGCTCTGACATCTTTCACGGCACTATGCAGAGTACAAAGTAAAGCCATTACCGTCTCTCAGAACAGCTCACAATTTACCATCACTAACATAGTCTAAGGCAAATTTGTAGAAAGCCAATTAACCTACTAAAAGCTATGCAAACATCCAGATACCTGGTATTAGGGAGGTAATGTTTATATGGGGGTATGGTGTCTTCTAATATGGCCACAGTTTAATTGGGTGTATGGCAGATGAGAGTTCTCATTACCTCCTACTTTCCCAAATTTCCAGGAAAAGTTCCTAATTTTAATGATCTCTCCCTGGATTTCTTGTGCCTTTCCATCATTTGCAAAACTGACTTTCACAAGTCCAGGGTATAAATGTCAAGCTTCTCTTTTAATGTGAACTATTGTAAGTTAGGCCCCTAATTCTGTTTCATCCATTCTTTTCATCATACTTACTGTACTACAATGATGATGATGATGGCAGCAATGCTAAGAGTTGATAGCAGGACAGCTATAACAGCTAATACTGTCGTTGTGGTTATGTCGCTAAGGTTTCCCTTTACTACAGTCATGGTATGTTCGCTGCAGCGTTCACCAAAGAAGTTTTGCTGGCACCTATGGAAAGATAAAAATGTTAATATTACCACTCTATATATGTACAGCACTGTAAGCCTGGCTAAGCAAAGCTTAGTGTTATTTTAGACAAAAGACTCTAACAAGGCGCTACCTAAAATAGAATTTCACAAAGGCAGAGTACAGTTCCAAAGGTTTGTCATTCTTGGAATGCAGTATGATCTCATCTCTGCATTACATTCTAGGAAATGAAGACTGTATGCAATGACTGCTTTCGTGTTCATTTTTTATAAGCAACTACTCACAGACTTAAGTGTGGGACTGGTCTATAAAAAAGGCACTTTTGCTCACAAAAAGTAATGATGTGGAATTCTAATCGGCGAATTCAGTGGAGCAGTGAAAAATAAGAAATAACAAAGTATGGCTTGCTGCTTTTAAAACTGTTACTGGATACATTTAATTAGCTATTCCTTAGTTCATTTTCACAATCAAATGTAATTTTACTGATTTTAATGAGTTCCTAGACACGCACACTGGCAATTACACTTTATCGAATGTATGACCTATGATATATTATTTATTTTAAAAATGCAGGTTGGGCCATATCAGAAGGAGTAAAGCATTATACTGGGATGATTAGATAAGGAAATTATAGTGCAAAGTGACCTAGGAGACATAAAGATGCAGCAGGTAACTCAGAACAGCACTAATGCCCTAAAATTCAAAAATCTCTTTTCTTGGAAAAGTATTGTCACTGGTAAATGCATTAATACATCTTTGACTTTGTAGCATAGATACTTACTTGCATGAGACTACTGGAATCTTTTCAAGGTATCTACATTCGCCATGTATGCAGAAATTTTTATGTGTGGTTAGGCAGGGATTGTCCTGCTGTTGTTGCTTCTTCTTCTTATTTCCCTTTTTTGATCCCTTTTTCTTCTTTTTCTCTCCATTTTTCTTCCCGCCTTTCTTGTTGGCTGTCACAGTCGACGTTTCTGTATTTTCTGGCTTAATTACTGGTTGAACTATTAAGTAAAAAAGAAATCATTTTTTTAGTATTATTTATGCAGTAGCAGACACAGATTACATTAATTACATTAAATAACATTTGTTTGCTTTTTTCACATTTCAAATTCTGCATAAATCAACTTTACCTTTTCACCTGAGCCCTTTCCCCCAAGCTACTAGTCTTTAATTGCATTTTTCTTGATCGGAAGTGTCACTTTTTCAAAAATGACTAAAAACTGTGTGCACATAAGCCCTGGAGGAAGGGTTGGGAGGAGGTCAAGTCACTGGGAGATTGTGCTAGACACGTTTCATTAGCATGCGGTGAGTCACTAAGGTGAGGCTTTAAACACTCAGCTATTTCCCTTCATCCACAATCAAACACAGTAATCTTGTATGTTCTCTGTGGTTTACTATATCACTATGCTTCCCCGCAGCCTAATCTCTTTCGGGACATTTGATGGACGCTCATAAATTAGCATTTACAGCACTAGCTACCGCTGGTTTGATGTTATGCAATGTAGGAATGGTAATAGGTTTGCCTACCAAAAGATTTGTATGAAAAACTAATTTTTTTATGCATTTCTGCAAACTGTACCCCTTCCATATGTACATCTACCTAAATTCTCCCACCAACGTATTATATTCCAGAGGGGGTAACAAAGGCAGACATTTTTTGCATATGCCATGTTTATATCTAAGATTTCTCATTCTTAGCCATCATATATTACTTTTATTCTAATAGTTATATGGACAAAAAAATATATAACGCCTTGGTATGTTCTTCCTTCTTTGTTCATAAAAAGAATATACAGCTATTATCTTGAATAAAAAATATTGCAATGGTCGTTTCTTCTCTAGCAGTTTAAATCCAAAGAAAAACACAAGTGCTTGACACATGGTGTCTCAGATGCAGACGAGAAGGTAGTGAGTGAGCGTTCCATTATATGAATCACTCCTGGCAGTGCCACAAACCTCTGCAATGTGTTCTGGGCCCACACAGCTCCTGATCATTAGATGACGGATTGCAGACTTTCTCATACAGTGTAATAATAAAAGTAGATGCTAAATATTATTGCTGCAGAGTTCTTGTTTTGTAGACATATTTTGCGTAGGCAGAAGTAAGTGTCATACACTTTTTCAAAGTTATTGAATTATTCCTGTTTGCTTGTATCTACATATGCTTGTCTTTTTATTAAGAAAACTATTTTGGCTCTAATAACAAGCTTCTTACTTTAATTGGCCAATTAGAGAGAGAGACACATTAGATTGCCATATCATGCCTGGTAGGTCATTCACACTGCAGGTCTGCTTCTTAAAGAAACAGCGCTTGCAGATTTGACAGCAAGTGGAAGAAGTGGCAGTGAGGGGTACTATACTGCTTACTGCTGCCCCCATTCATTATCAAAAGGCTGCTGTGGGTAAAAGCGACTTAAAGCCCAAGGTAACAGTTCACTGGCATGAAGAAGTGGTAACCTTGCAACCTCATTGCCAGTCTGAACATAGCCTAACATAGTATAAGAAATCCCCTTCTGCCCTCTGGGTTATCAGAACATATCATATATCAAAAATGCTAAATAAGCTGGTTATATATTTTACAAAACAGAGCTGTGAGACTGGCTATAACCAAACCAGCAGTGACATAATGCATACCAATCCTTAGTTCATTGCATTTACTCCTAGACTTTTGACAAGTTCATACAGGTTTAAGTGCCTTATACGCATGTGATTTAAACAACTTATCTAGAGCTATCTTTTACTGTAGCCTCAACCTTTCCCAACTTGAAACAGCACAAAAGTATTTAGAACCTTCATATAAAGTTTGTTAGATTAAGTTAATCATAGCAAAGTTACACCTGTAGATACATCCAGACACTTACCAAGTATAGAATCATCATCTATGCTGAAGCTTTTGATAGGGATGTGTTCATCATTATCTTCATCATCGCTCTCTTCTTCATGGCCCAGGTCGTAATAGTCTTTAATGCTATCTGAAATCTCTTCCTCTCCTGAGACTGTCACACTAGCATCGGGCTCAGTGGTTGTTAATACAGCACCGTGTACTATGCTTCTGTTTGCTATAATTTGAAAAAAGAATTACTTTTATGAGATTTCCTTTTTTTGTAATATTTGGTACATTACAAAGGAGCTCACGATCAATCATTACCTTGCACTGAAGCGAATTTGAGTCAAAGCCAATTAACCAAATATTATTTTTTTCTTTTTTTGTAAACATTGTGAGAACTTGCAACAAAGTTATTAAATGAGCCGAATGTCAAATACCTGTTGGCTAACGTAACTATTATTTTAATATTAGCAACATTACCAAAAACAGATTATACAGTAATCCCAATTTTTACAATAACTCCAATTATTTCTTTTTAACCGTACAAAAAAGCTAAACCTTAGCACACACTGCAACAATCTAAGAAAACTAATGAGATATCAATGTATTGAATTTAGCTGACGTAAATATGAATTCTTGATTGCACATTCCGCCTTTGTCTCACTGAATTAATCAATAAGAGAGCAATAATCTTAAAGTGCAAAGTACAGTACTCCATGTTATCTAATCTAGTCATCACTTACCTCATCTGAATAATGAGGTAAATCTCAGATAATGAAGAAATTGTGAAGATAATGAATAGTGAAGATAATGAAGAAATCAGCTCTGATTAGTTGTTACAGGTAAGTGCACTTTACAAACCCCTATTGCTTCTAGCACTTTCATTTATCATCTGTTGAGGGACTAAAGATACTTTCAGTGGTCTGTGGTCTTATATTTATAAACATTACACATCAAACAGTTGTCCAGATTTTTTTCAGCATGCTAGAGGGTTTGCTTCATTCATAATCTTGCTGGTGATTTGTCCTCCATTCACTGACATGCCCTCCTCCTACTCACATATTCCTTACATGCTCTGACATGTCACAAGTTTATCACAGTGCACTTTCTCAAGTTAATACCCCTGCTACTTTCTTAGTTGTTTAGAAGTGTCATTTTAGCAGCATGACATCTTTTTTTTTTAAATTGCCAGTAATCGCTTTGCTTGCTTTATGTTAACTTCTAAGGAACTTAAGACACATCAAAGATCAGTCAGCATAAAGGTGAGCAATCCTATATGATCAATCCCCACTGTGCTGACATATATTTTTACAGCAGCAAATATTGTTAATAGGAATTAAATAGGAGAAATAATTGCAAATTATTTCAAATGTATAGGTGAAATCAAGAATAATTAAAGAAGACTTTAATTGCGCATATACATGTGATGACGCTACTTATTCTATGTCTATAGAAGGCTATCCATAAAGGCTACATAGGGGACATGGGCGCATTTAGACAAGTTAGTTAGTTATAATTCTTCCCAGGGCTAGGATACAGCTAATAATAATAATTGTATAACCAGTCCTCTATATATCTTCATCTCTCATTAACTGCTCAGCAGTTTCCCATGTCAGAACAAATTCAAGATTCTTTAAAAAGTTTTAAAGAACCTGGCAAGAAGTGTACCTGGCAGCATAAAATAATCAAGTCATCTGCTATTCTCCATAAATGCTTAAAAACCACAAGAGCCTATAGGATTAATATTTTATAAAAATGATAATATTGTATTATTAGAAGAAATCATTCAGCAATCAGGAGTAAGAAGACACACAAGCTGCTAATGTATCTGTAACACTTACCTATTGAAAGAAGTAAAGTGGTCCAGAGAAGAAGAAGTGATAGAGAAGGCATTATTGAGCATTGGATCCTTCTGTAGAGAGGCATGTTGGATATAGCTGATGTGAGCACAGAGTGGAATGCTTTGTGTCAGGGAGCTTTGCAATGTTTGAGCAGCTCCAGCTGAGCTCAGGCTGAAGTGCAGACAACTATTCAATTTATTATGTAGAAAGGGAAGGGTGGTGTGTCATAGGAGGAGTTTTTATCCATACGTCATAGGAAACAGGTAGGAAGATGACACAGGCATACTGTACTTTAATAGTAGTGATTTTATATATACAGGTATAGTTATATTTCAATAAGAGAATTTTAAAATTTACAGTAATATATTTTATATTTAGTGAGCTTATAAGGGGGATCACTTTTCTGCTTTTGTTAATGGCTAACATGATACATTATTAACACAGATTTTTTTTTCACATACCTAACACTGACAGTTAATTACAATTGCAGGCGAGTGGAGTTTAGATAAATTACCAGGTAAAGAATATAAAGCAATGATATGCAATAGATAAACAATATGATACAGACTTTTGTTTTTTTTTTACTGTATCTCTGGGGCTCAGTGGGTAAGAGTGGTGGTAAAATGCTATTAGATTTTGTAATCTCCAATAAATTGTCAATAGTTGTATTTGTATATAAAAAACACACTAAAAATAGATGTCAGATGATTGTGGCTGGAAACATTCTTTTGTGATCATTTCCAGAGACAGATGAATGAATGTGCGCTGTACACACAGTTCTGGTCTATAGAGGGGGAAGATGAGTGAGTGGCACCCCGATGTGTCCTCTTCCACACGATTATGTGTTCATCAATCTTCCACAGCAGACTAAAAAACTATATTGGGAGACTACTCTACACATGTCATATTTTCACCTGAGATGAGCATACCCATTCATCCTGGTCAACAATAATCTGTAATGTTGGAAGAAGTTTAAGGCTACGTTAGATAAAACTCGTACTGATGACCAAACATTGTCTGGGAACTGTTGCATAGAACCCAATTTATTATATGCAATAACTATGTGGTCATTTGTAGATCCTTGGCTGAGGACTGTACATATTGCAGATGCAGAATGTAAAGACATTGCAGAAGAAACGTAAATTTGGAAATGATGTGGAAGAAAAAATGGAAGAAGAGGCAAGTGCTGGAAAAGGACCCTGGCTCATTGCCCTGCAGGAACACAGATACTGAAATGACACCAGACAGAGACAAAAGGTTTCATTAAAAAAGAAAGCAGACAAAAAAAAAAATAAAGCAGACACCTGACAAAAAGTAAAGTAGAAAACATTACATTAGCAAGAGATGACAGTGCTGGAATAGAGCACTGGTCCAGTGGAAAAAATATATATGTTCCTATTATAGGCAATTATCTAACAATGTGTCAGTAATTGTTTTCAATGGCTTTAGGAGGGGTTTCCTGAGACCTGGAAATTGTTTCAAGGGTAAAAAAGGTTGCAAACGGCTGATCTAATGTGTGTATGTAACGTTATGTTTCTATTTAGGTTGTGCTACACAATAGTTGTGCTGGTACAGTGTTCACTTCTCCCACAATTATTTACCTGAAATAACCAGACAAAACTACTTTCAACTGGATTGATACTAATATGCATTGAGCAAAACTTAAAGCGAGTTAATAAAAAACATTGTTAGAAAAAAAAGAATTATCAAGTAAATACAAGAATGCATAATCCTTTTGTAACACATGTTCCAGGTATCTTAGATACACTTGTGGTTCTATCAACTCAATTGAAACCTTAAAGTTGATTTAGTAAAATAGTTCACATAGAAAAGCAAATTATCTCATTCCAAGTGCTATTTCACTTATTTAGGTATATAAGATGAAGCTCTGCTGATTTCAGCCATCCAATCCTGTACAAGGAAAAATCTTGTTTTTTAAACTACTTTGCAAATGATTAGGTATTCTTTGTAAAGAATTTAATTGCATATACTAAGCTAAATTATTTATCCTTTGAAAGTTGCTAATTCACCTTCGTAAGTTAACACTGTAATCTCCTTTAGTAAATTGCACTCCTTGAATCCAAGTCTATGTAAAACTGTCACCAGAATGAAGCATACATAGAGTATTTGAAACCCAAAGATGATTGTGTTACAATATTCCCCTGCTATTATAAAAGACAATAGTACTATGAAAATTGTAACATCATTTTCCTACATTGGCTTTGACCCCTTGCATTTGAGGTCAGTAAAAAAAAAGACCCCTTTGATTGTTTGCCACTTTGACCCCCTTACACTTGTGGTATTTAAAGTAGGGAGAAAAACTTTAAACCTTCTACTATAAAGTGCAAAGTCTTTTAACAGTGGTCAGAATTTCTCTTGATCACCTGACTAAAATAAAAAAAAATTATGACAGAATAATATAATCTACAGTACCTTTATTGTTGTTCTTTTCCCACAATCCAAAAAATCCTTATTGCTATACCACCCTATTTTCACTAAGTTGCCCTCACCTGTCCATCACTGACCTCATTCATAAGGACTACATAACGGCTGTTGTGTAAAGGACACAGAGCAAGGTAACGTCTTGCAAAGCAAGTGTTGAAATTACATTTTGAGTCCCCTTTAATTGCTATTCTACCAATTTTTTTTAACAATAACAGAACATGTGAAAGTCAGTTGTACTTTTCATGTGATATTACTGTGTAATATGGATTCTCCTATTTATATTATGTCTACCAGACAGTGTATGCAGCTCAAATGATGTAGCATAACCATCATATTCCTGGCAGCCAGATACATTCCAGCCCTAGCCTACAATGAGCTGCCTGGAAGCAGTAATTATTTATAAGAGAGGTCCTGTTTTGGCACAAAGGATATTGTGGTTTGTTAACACTGTATGTATGTTGTCCATTTATGTGGAATGTACAATATAATAGGAGACAATTTCATTTGTTAATACTTTCCACCATTCTAAAATCTGATTAGCATGCGTTAATTTATATAGGAGGTGGATGATTGGTGGTATGGGAGCGTGAATCTGCCCTATAGCTGCAATTTCAACTGCACATGTGCATTAGACTAAATGTGCGATAACTGCCTTATCCAATCAATCAAACACAATTTCACCTTAATATATGTTTCATTTCATTGCTGTGACTGTTTATAAAAGGATGAATTTCTAATTGCATGTGTAGAATTATTAAAAAAATAAGAAAATATGTACCATGATGAAACATTATTAGCATTGTTGCCATTGTTATGCTAGGATTGTACAAGACCTGGGGCACAATGTGATCATTTTGTACTCTACACATTGCAGTGATTTAGAGTGTTTGGTTATTTAAATCTGATCTTCAGGATCCCTCTATGCGCCCCTCCTTCCCCACTCCTTCTAAATGATCACTTGAATTACAAAAAGAACCCCACTTTTCTCTTCTTCTGTTTATTAATGATAGTATTATTATCATTAGTATACAGTTTTTATATTAATATTATTTGTAATAATAAACAGGATTTATAATAATAATAAGTAAATACTGTATATATAGCGTCAATATATTACACAGCTCTGTACATTAAATTGGGGTATTTAATGGATGCAGGTGATTCTTTTAGCGAATGCTCCAAAAGTGTGATAACTGCCTTATATTTCATAAACTGTAATAACCTGGAGGCACAGAACAAAGAATGTGTAACATCCTGTGAATGGTGATGAATTCATGCTAGGCGTGGATATTTTACTAAAGGAATAGAAGCTTACCAGCAGGTAAAAAGGCTTGAAAGAGCATGTTTATTCTGCTCCATGTTATCAGGCCATGAATATTATTGCCCAGGCTAAAAGTTTATAGTAGATTCTGGGTGCAAAATGATTGACCTGTGGATTCCAAGGATGGAAATAGGGGGGTTTTCATTTACAACTGCTATTTTTTAAGCAGTTGCAGCACTGGGTCTCGGTCGCCATCTGCAAGGTGTTTGTATGTTCTCCCTGTATTTGCATGGGTTTCCCCTTGGCACTCCAGTTTCCTCCCACATCCTAAAAATCATTCAGTTAGGTTAACTGTATCCCCCCCAAAATTGACCTTAGACTGTATTAAAGACTATGGTAGGGTCTTTAGATTGTGAGCCCCTTTGACGGACAGTTAGTGAAATGACTATGAACTTTGTAACGCACTGCATAATGTGTTGGCACTATATAAATACAAGATAATAATACGTACTGGTTTATATAAGCATGTATACATACTTCCAGAGACCTCCAGCTGACCAAACCGTGAGCTGATATTCCCAGCATACAAGTAAGAATCATTAGGAGTGGACCAAAGTGAGGCTGCGGAGAGCTCTGAAGCATTTTAACTTCATTAAAGCATACCTAAACTCAGAATTGTCACTTAACATAAAAGGGTTGTCTGCAAAAATTTGTTTTTTTTTTTTTTTAGGTGCAACACCCTTTATTTTTGCCTAGGCGATCGATAATGAATAGGAGCACAAAGCCTCTCAGTATACCTACGTCACGCATCCCAGGAGGCTCTTGGGCGCTCCTTCTGTGCATGCCCGAGCATCCCAATCATGCGCAGAAGGAGTCTTTTTACGCAAAGAAAAAAATTTGCCTATCTCACGCATGCGCAGTGAGATTGGCAAACATTTTTTTTTTTATCCTACATCACCCGATCTCGCACCTGGGTTACGTGACATAGGATGAAGAACCCGCGAGAGAAGAGGAAGATGGTGGCACTCGGAGCGCCGGCTCTGGGACGAATCTCGGGACGATGCGGGACCCAATGCAGGACATTCCCGGAGAAAACAGACTGCCCTGCAGGATTAAAGGTAAATGTTTTTTTTTTTGAGTTTAGTTCCTCTTTATTAAGAAAAGTCCTGTCTGCATCCTGACTTTAGATGGACACACACTAGCTCAGGAACTCCCTTGCAGTGAGATTACATCACATTTAATAATAAATAGTCATCATATCATGCACTCTTTAACCTATATTTCTGCAAGGGAAGGTGAGGAACTGAAATTTGGTTGTTCCATTTTAATCTTTTCCTTGCAGAAAATACACAGAAACATAGAAAACTGATTTTTCCAGCTGATAACTTGGAAGACCTTATGGCAGAAAGAGAAAAAAAAGAATCATAGCAAGAAACAGTTGAAATGGCACAATGTCAATGTATTATTTATTTCATTCCTGTGCCTGTTTAATAAAATGTTAAGGAACATATATTTCTAATTGAGTATGCTGAATTGATAAAAAAATGAAACAATGTGCATAACAATTTAATATTGTTAGCATTGGTATGCTAGGATTGTACAATACCTGGGGCACAATGTGATCATGTTGTACTTTACACATTGCAGTGATTTTTAGTGTGTGGTTATTCAAATCCGATCTCCAGGATGCCTCTATCCACCCTCTTTCCCCACTCCCTCTATATGAGCACTTGCATTGTAAAAAAGAGCCTCACTTTTCTCTTCTTCTGTTTATTGGGTGCAAGTGATTATTTTAGCAAATGTTTCATTATCCCCTTTGTAATAGTGCCAGCTAAAACATCCAGGGTTGGACCTTCCATGAGTCTCAGATGGTTCTGCCTATGCAAAGTCTATAAGCCTGTGGGCATCTGTACTGAAACCAGTCAGCAAGGTTCTGCTCTGGTCCATAAGGGGTGTAAAGTTATGAAAGATGAAATGTGTAATTAATTTAGATTACTTTTTCCATGGGGAGATTTAAATGAAGAGTGTAAACCTGCATTAGGATATAAAAGATGCATTAACTTGGGGGTCTTTTCAGGTCCATAACCATTCTGTTATCTTTGGCTTGGTCTCTGTAAATAAATAAGAACATAACTACAATGTATAATTACATAACTCAGACATATGGCATAAATATTTTTAAACCCTAGCAATGAATTTTTCCACTTTGCTGCTTTATGGTCTATGGAATAAACCTAACTAAATACCATAAAGGCATGTGTTGATCAGTTTACCATCAGTTTGAAACACATTCCAAATTCATTGGGCCTGATTTATTAAAGCTCTCCAAGACTGGAGAACATAGACTATAATAGGTGAACCTGGGTGATCCAGCAAACCTGGAATGGATTTCTTAAAAATGATCTGTTTTAGTATGCAACTACTTTCAATCCGCGACCAGAACCATTCCTTGTGTGCTGGATCACCCAGGTTTTCCCATAATAGTGTATCTTCTTCATTCTTTGGGAGCTTTATTAAATTAGATCCATTGACCGATTCATTTGACCTGGAGCTGACACCTAGTCAGTGGTGTCTCAACAAAACGCAGGGCGAAGTGAAAAAAATAGGGCCCTGACTTTGCATTGCCCCAACAAATAATGGGTGTGGATACTATGAAAATGGGGGTGATTGCCACAAGATGGGTGTTGCTACCACAAAGTATGTGTGGCTAAATTGTGGACATGTGTAAATCGTATTGTTATTGTTGTTTCTTCATGCCTATGCCTTTTTTTATGACTATTGTTTTCTCATGTAATGGACCATAATCAATAACCCCCAGGTCCAAATTTCATTAATAACAACCCAATAAAATAATTTAAAATTGACCACATCCCAGGCCAAAAGACCCCTATGATATAATCGATAATCACCAGCCCCAGGCCCACATTTCAGCCATATAAACACCCCCCATAATGATTTAATCCATTATGCCCCAGGTCCACTTCCCAGCATTACATCCCCTCCATGCTATAATCCACAAAGTAGTTTTAACAAAGCCCCCGCCATGCCATTGTCCAACCATCATCCCAGCCCAGTCTACATGACAGCAAAATGTATCTGTATAAGTTGTATAAGTGAACCAATGTGTTTAACTCCGACCGCCTAATGCTCTGGACACCGGGCTGCCATGCATGCTCTGTGTTGGTTATGGGTGGACTTTGAGCCATTTTGTCAGATGTTTTCAGACACTTTTTATGGAGTTTCCATAAATGTCACCAAAAAGACACATTACGTAGTTCTGCAGGGGGTTGGGACCGACACAGGGGAAGCCAGGCCTGGGGGCCTTGGAGGCCTTGGCAGTAACAGGGCCTAAAGTGACCATCTTAGCTGCTTTAAGGATGAGATGCCCCTGCCCATAGTGAACTGCATTTCACCTGTTTTAGGAAGGTTTGCCATTTTCATAGCCTTCCATCAGTCTGATGGATAGCCAGTGACACAGACCCTTAATCTGTCCTATTGCTTCTATTTAATCGCCTACTGTACCACTAGAGTTGATATATTCCCTCTTATGTTGCCAACAATGTTTTGCTGAGTCTTTAAAGGGGTAATAAAATGGGAAATTGTGCATGTATTGCAAATGTGTACTATGCCTTTTTATTTATCCTTTCCTTCGTCCTTTTATAACCTAAATGTTCAAACATTAAAAAAAATACTGCTGCCCCAGGAACAGTCATGCTCCTTTTAGTCTGCTCTTGTTACAACTGGCCTAATTATTTGTATAACCATGACGCTTTTCTGAGCATCCTATATACATTCTACCAGGTGGTTTCAGTCATTTACGATGGGAATTAGCCAGTGACTAAAAGTTTCTAGTTTGCGTATTAGTAAGAACACAATGAAGGAAGAACTATAAAAAGTAATATTAAAAACCCAATACGTCATTAAGCAATGTATATACTTTTACATACTTGCACTATTTCCAACATTTATTTATACTTACAATTTAAATAATAAACTAATAGAACTGTTTTTACTACATACTGGTATTTTGTTATCGCAGAAATAATTGCACAGCTATATTTGGATAGGTAAGGTTGAAAGGTATATAAAAAAAATAAGATGGGCATGCTTGAAATTATATGCAAAGCGAGAACTTGAGAGATTTGCCTTCAATTCCTTGTCCTGCAGGCCTGGAGTGATGGTGGCATTAGGTGAGATTACAGCACAGCTATGCAGGATGATGATAGCTAGGGCCTTATTTCATTCTTCCAGGGGTGGTGATGGGGGGATGCAACCTTTTGCTTCAGGGACAGTAATATCTAGTTGTAAATGGCTGAATTCCAAGTAATAATATCTGCACACTTCATGCACAGACTTCTCTGTCCTGCACAGAATAAAAAATACTACAGGCATGAGAAGTGCTTTCTAGACACACAAGAAACCATGACCCTGAAGAATCCTGAGCTCTCCTAGGTATTGCAAAACCTGCCATCCTTATCTGTACTAAAATAAATGAAAGTTAAGGTGAGGCCATTACAGACCGAATGCCTGCGTTATGTTTACTATGGATGTGGGGAATGATGACGTCGTACTCCTAATGTACTTTGTTCTGACACGCTCACACATTTGTGAAGGATATCCTGAGGATCTCCTTTCTTCTGACAAGGTGTAACATGACTATGGTATGAATGAGCCTATTGTAAAAAACAATATAATTCACACCTCTTTAAAACATTTAAGTTTCTATAATACACAACACAGATATGCTAGAAAATCGCCGTCCGGCCTTTTATTAACAAATTTTGTTACACATCTTTTATTGATAACATAATATAAACATAAATATCAACCATAACTAAAACCATACATCCCCATCGTCAGGTGTCAGGTCCTCTACCCACTTTGTTAACCCTTTCAAAACCATTAATCAGGGATCTGCGTTCCGATTGATATACATATATATATATACCACTGTTCCCAGACATCCCTACCCGCCTCAGGAACTATATCAACCATGCATACCTCCCGATATTAACCCCACAACAACCATATTACATAAACTTGGAGACCCCATACCACCGATGGCTCTCCACACTCCATCACTTTTTCCCCACATACCTGTACAACACCCTTCCCTTCGAGGACCTCACACCGCCACCACGCCACAAGGGTAACACCTTAACCTTGTGCGCTCCTCCACACCCGCAGGGCCCTCTGAATCCCGTCCTGTAAACCAAGCGACCAAAGGTCAATGCCAACTGCATTCAAATGAACCCCATCCCCTTGCAAAAACTGTTGATAATCTGCCTCTAATTCCCTGTGCCTTACAACAATACCTCCATTCCTAATTATAAATCTGCCCACCTCTCTATTAATTTTTGCTCTGGCCTTGTTTAAACAGGCCACAGATCTAGCCCATCTCCACCTAGTCCTGGCTACCATATCTGACCAAACCACAATAATCTCCGGGAACGCCACCTTCAAACGAATAAAATCCCATTTAATGTCTCTTATAAGTTCTCTGGAAGCCCTTAAACCCAAATCATTTCCCCCCCCACATGCAAAACTACAATATTAGGTGGTCTGTCCAACCTGGAAAATTTATGAATGTCAGGTAATACCCTGGACCATAACATTCCCGGAATTCCAATCCAGCGTACCATACCCTCCTCTCTTGAAATTCCTAGCTGACGACCTTCAGGTCGAACTTCAGCTCTCCTGGCCCCCCAGCTCACATAAGAGTGACCTACGATCCAGATAAGGCAGGGCTCCGATTCTAGATAAAATAAATGAGATACAACAATTTAACATAACCTTATTAGACTTTTTTTTTTTTTTGTTACTTAAGACTCAAACTTGCTCACAAAAATGAGGACAAACATATAGCTGATAACGTCTTGATTCCCATCTGCCAATTCGTTTTATTGCATCTACTCCCATACCCCACCTGGCTGCTTCTGTAGCTGCCCCAATACGGAACGAATGAGATGCATATTCTGTCTCCTGCAAACCCATTGCTTTTAAACATTTCCTGAAAACCGCCAGGAATTGAAATCTGGTCAAACGTTTTCCATTCAAATGAACTAATAATGGACCCCCAACTTTTGGTCTCACCCCCAAAAATGAATTGAGCACATCCACTGGGCATGCAGGACTGAAACGAACCCTCCCCAGATGGACCAAAAAACCCTGTCCCTCTACATCCGTCTTAGAATTACGTACCAAAATTCTTACCTGGTCCACAGCTACCTCAACATCCTCCAATTGAAGTCCGCCAACATTGGAACCCACAAGGCCAACCAACTCCCCAATACGAAATGCCCCAAAGAATGCCAAAACAAATGCAGTCTTAAACAGCATAACCTCATAGCTGGAAAAACAAATGACTTCCACTTGATCCAACAGTTGTAACAATAAAGCATAAGAAACCGGACGTCTTCTATCCGCAACTAACTTTCCTTTCCTATATCCTTTTAGAACCTGACGGACCAAAAATGATTTTGTAACATCCACCATACCGTGACATTTGAACAAAAATGCCAGGGCTGACATTTTCTTGTTCAAACCTGACACAGAGATACCCTCCTCTAACAATTTACATATGAAACACAGAACCAAATACAAGTCCAAATCTGCCGTGTTTAATGGCCCCTCCATCCACAATGCCCTGCCATTGCATTCCACCAAAAACCTTGCCCACACTCTCAAATCCTCCTTCAACTCTTTTTTAAGTCTGACATAATGATCCGCAAATTTAACTCCAGCAGTCACTGCTGCCAACCTCCTTGCAAAAACTCTACCCATAGGCATTATTCGACAAGCAAAATTCAGTTTTCCTAACAAAGATTGTAACTGACGTAAACGCACTCTCTTCTTTTGTAAAACCATGTGCACTTCAACCTTTAAACCTTCCAACTTATCACTAGGCAATCTGCATTCCATGGCCACTGTGTCAATTACAATCCCCAAAAATGACAGCTTAGTTGTAGGCCCTTCAGTTTTTTCTTGCGCTAGCGGTACTCCAAATCTGTCCGCCACAAACTGAAGGGTCCCCAACAATATGTGACAAACCCTAGAATCCGGGGGGCCTACACACAAAAAATCATCAAGATAATGCAAAACAGAATTCACTCCTGCCAAGTCCCTTACCACCCATTCCAAAAAAGTGCTAAAACATTTAAAATAGAACAAGATACTGAACAACCCATTGGTAAACATTTGTCAACATAATACAACCCCCTCCATTGACAACCTAGCAATTTTTGACTGTCTGGGTGAACTGGCAACAGACAGAATGCTGCTTCCACATCAGCCTTAGCCATTAAACAGCCCCGTCCATACTTTCTGACCCATTTGATTGCACTATCAAAAGAGGCATATGACACCGTGCCCAGCTCAGGGTCAATAGCCTCATTCACTGATCCCCCCTTTGGATAAGACAGGTGATGTATGAGCCGATATTTATGCTGTTCTTTTTTTGGTACCAAACCCAACGGTGATACCACCAAATCCTCCAAAGGTGGTTCCACAAATGGCCAAGCCATCCTACCCAAACTCACCTCCTTTTTCAATTTTTTGTCCACAACTTCTGGGTGTTGCAGTGCAGACCTCAAATTCCGCGGTAATGGAGGAATGTCCCCCATCACACAAGGAATCCGAAAACCACTCTCAAAACCCTCTTCTAATATGCTTGCTGCCCTTTGATCCGGATATCTATTTAGAAAAGGGCGCATCTTTTCTAAGATCACTGGAGTCCTCCCTTTTTCCAGCGGTGTCCAATCCTCCTTTGTAACAAAACTGTTTTCCACATCTGGTAAAACCATGCGGTCCTCCACAACCTGAGCATTCATGCTTGAACCTGCATGACCCTCCAAATCTACAGAGCCCCTCATTAAACTGCCAACATGTCCCCTTCTTGCGCCAGGCCGAAAACCCAGCTGATCCCGGGTTCCCGCCCCCCCCAAGAAAGGGCTGCGTGCTCACCTTTGCAGATGTCATTAACCGCATCCATAGACCGATATCCTTATGATCCCATCTCAATGAGGGCCTTACTGCTTTTCTTTGTCTAAATTGCTCATCATACCTAATCCAAGCCTGACCCCCATACACTCTATAAGCTTCGTGAATGCCATCTAAATAACCAAAAAGCGCAGAACAATTTTCTGGCGATTTTTCACCAATCACACTAGCCATAATCGAAAAGGCCTGAAGCCAATTACCAAATGTACGTGGGATAAGCCGATATCTCCTAGCCTCCTCATCTCCTCGCTTATTGTCCGACACCCCAAGTCTATCCATATTAAAACGTTCTAAAGGAAGTAATGTGAAAATATCCACATATTCCCCTTTCCAGATCCGCTCTCTAACTTCCTGTTTTAAGTGTGACCCTAAAGGTCCCTCAAAACATACGTACACTTCCCCTCGCGCTTTGTCCCCCACACTTACCTGGTCCGCATCCAAAGTCACCGTACTACAGCCTTTTGAAACTCCTGACTCTGTTACCATGGATCCTTCAGTTCTCATATGAACTTGCTGTGAATCCTCAACCCCTGATAATTGCACCTGACCCCCCAAGGCTGCCCCAAGCCCCCTTTCACTCCCAGCAACTCGGTCACCTCCTGCACACGGTTTTCCTGCCTGTATCAATTCCTGCAACATAACTCTAAAACCAGCTAACACCTGAGGCACACTCCCCTCTGATCCCCCCCTACCGTCAACTCCCATACCTAACATATTTACATCATTAACATTCCAACCCCCCACTGGACACAACATATTACCCTGCAACATGCTCCCCCCTCCCCCCAAATCCCCCAATGACTTACCCCCTCCTCGTCCCACCAGTCCGCCTGCAGGCCCCGCATCCAGAACTCCAGGCGCTCCAAAAACATCTTAAGCCTCGTTGGTGTCTTCAATCAATTCCCCTTCTGATGGAGGATCCACTTCTTCCACTCTTCCCATGACGCCGGCTGCCGCCACAGGAATTTTTCCCTCCGGTCCCTTGCTTCTGCCATCCTCCTCTGCAATAACTCTGTTCCTGTAAACTACTGATGACATGGATCCGGTTGTAGTCTCGCGAGATAATCTTTTTGTGATCACGAGAGATGACATTTTAATGGAGCTGTCTCCTCTTGCTGCCGTCATTCCTACAGCTGACACCGTCCTGACCAGTCCTGGATTTTCTCCTCCACTGACAACAGATCCTTCCACTGCTGCTGCAGCTTGCAATTGCGCCCACAAAGCCTCCACATTCTCCATGCTGACCTGTCAATCTCTTCAATTTGATGAAATTAACTGCCTCTTACTACTCCCCCCACTCTGCTTTTATTGACCTATTTGACCCCACCAATTCTTAACCAATCAATTCAAATCAAAATTTGACACATACTCCTCCCCTATGCACCTTTTATCTGACCAATCAATTTAAATCAAAACCTGCATCTTTAACCCATTAACTGACCTCTGCCCATTCCCCCACAGTCATGTTGGCCCCCGCCTAGCTCCCCTCCCGCAGGCTCTAGGGCCTCCCTAGAAGTCAACAGACTGCTTGTCTGCTAAAGTGAAGCTGTCATCATTTACTTCAAGAAAATTAGTAGATATATCACAATAGATGGTGAATATCTGAATATTGTATGATAAACATTACTGGTGGACATTGTAAATTAAATACTGACTAACTTGGAAGTCATTTATTGTACCCTGAGGGGGGGCAGCTCATTGTGACATGGACGTTATCTGAACAATGCAAGGCGTGCCTTACACAGAGGAAGCTGTACATTTCTGTTTTATGTAGCTCTGTATCTGACTGGCTGGATAAAGGTTACGTACACATGTAATATATTTATCCATGAACGTTTCCAGTGTCAGATGAATGAACGAGCGTTGTACACACAGTGGCTGTTCTGTTTTAGGGAGAGGGGAGGAGGGAGGATGAATGATTGACACCCTCCTGTGCCCTCCTTCTTCCACTTGTATAGCAGTCATTCCCCATCGGTCATTCATGGATCTGTCCTGAAGAATCTATGAACGGCAAGGGTACACATGTCAGATTCAAGTCAGAGACAAGCATAAGTGTTTGGGTACATGTGCATGTGTACATAGCCTAAAAGGGCTTCAAAGTAATTATATATTTAATCTTATTATAAATTGGCCTTATTTATGAAAGCTCTTCAATGCTGGAGAGAATACACTTTCATCAGTGAAGCTGGGTGATCCAGCAAACCTGCAATGGGTCTGGTTCAGGACTGAAAGCGTTTACTAACAAATAGTAAATGACTTTTAAGAAATCTATTTCAGGTTTGCTGGATAACCAAGGTTCACTCATGAAAGTGTATCCTCTTCAGCCTTGGAGAGCTTTATTAAATCAGGCCCATTATACAGTGCCTACAAAGTCCATAGTCATGTCACTAGCTGTCCCTCAAAGGGGCTCACAATCTAATGTCCCTACCATAGTCATATGTCATTAATACATTCTAAGGTAATTTGGCCAAGTCAATAAACCTAACTGCATGTTTTTACATTTACAATTACATGAAAAGAATCTGGATGGTAAAATTTACTAGATATCCAAATATGCTTTCACCTTTCACAAATACAGGACTTGCCAGAATAAGGTCTTTGATATAGCCGCCTTAATAAGGTTTGGATATCTTTATGACAGATTTATATGTGTTCACCCTGCCAAAGTGTAATACTCACGTTGATGTGGGCTGCATTTTAAGAGATCCTGAAAACCTACTTGTGATTAAGGCATGTGATTAAGGCATGACATTTCAACCAGAAATATATTTGTCCAGGCTGACCAATAAACAGTTATCAGTTGTAATGAAAGTAAAGGGATTTCTTTCTTATGATCTATATTAGTAACGGCACTTTGTGACAATTCCTCATGCTTAGACCATTGCTCATAGCGATACACTGGTAATGTTTAGGGTATAGTACATGTGGATGAGTCTGCACATTACAGATTTTGTTGGCTGAACTTATATGATGAACTGACTGATTGCCCCCTGTCTGCCATATAATGTGACAAAGTTTTCCATTTACAGGGAGATGAAAAGTTAGTAACGATAAAACCAGATGTTATTACCCAGACAGGAATCAAAAGGCGAAACTACTGAATTTTCTACCTTGTCTATAAATTCTCCCTGGAGAAAGCTGATACAGACCAAAACTACGGAACAACAGACATTGCCTCATCCTCTTACACGCAGCATGAGTATTTCTCCCAACACTGACGCTTAATTACTCTTAGTTTCTTGAATTACATTCAGACATATGTTCGTATATTTAAAACCAGAGTGCAGGAAAGTAAGATTCAGAGAGAGTTCATGTGTAATAAATATTAATCCTAATCTTGCTTCAATACTCAATACTGATTTATTATATCATTAGCCTGATTTATTAATAAATACCTTAAATCTGCATTTCGTGAAAGTGTATGTCCAGTTGGACCTTGTACTGTTGTACCCCACTGCAATTGAGGAGGTCATTAGTAATCCACTTTGTTAGCATTACCCACTTTTGGTATACCATTGTATTGAACAACATAATAGGATATCTCCTGCTTGAAGTTTTTCCCTCTTTCTCCATAGAACAGAACAGCCTATCTGTACCACCTTCATTTCAAAACTGGCACCCAAAGCAATCCAGATCAAGGACGATTATGTCAGGCAAAAGTAATAGCAAGTGGCCACTAAACATAATCCACACATCCTTCCTGGTGACAATATTTTACCAGGCATGAAGGTATGGGAACTCTCTAGCACAGACAAAGATCTTATTTTATAATCTCATATCTGGCTAATAGTTCCCAGCTATCTATATGGATTACCCCATTCCCATGTAATAATAAATAAACCTGTTATAGAGTGTCATTCATATTCCTTTGTAGGTACATTACAGTGAGTGAACAGTATTACCCTAGGACAGGAGCTGTGTTTCTAAAAAAAGAAAAAAGCCTTGAAGGATGAATATATATCAGAGGCTGATAAAATGCAGTAAAAAGACATAGGAAAGATAGCTTCTAAACATTTAAAAGTCACGCCTAAAATTTACATTACACTCACTAAAACTTTCCACTCCCATTATACCTTTATACCTGCCAATTCATGACTTGTGTTCAATGACAGTGATAAGTATCGCGCATGTACAAAGATATCATGGGTGAATAGAGATTTTGAAAATGCTAAACAAACACTAATAGCAGTCTTTAACTAGTGATGTCAGAAGCAGATGGTTGTTGCAGCAACAAATAGTAAACACTGAAATATTCAGAACAAACTTTGAACTCAAGTTACTGTATAAATTACTTCCGCTGAATGAACCTGCAACAGCTGGCACATTACAAGTCACAATCAATACCAATATATCAGATAATGGCAATAAAACGGGTGTTTCTGTTTCAAAATGCAGAATGTATCGGTTTCTGTTATAGTGTAAAAATAACTGAAATTTAATTTGGTTTGAAGACCAATGCATACGTATGTGGTGTGTGCTTTGTATTAGGCAGCCAATTCAACATCCAATTGGTTGCTGCTGCATTGGGACTCTCCTGCCAGAAATTGAGGTGGTCTTCTCCATGATAAGAACATTTATTGAGTAGCAAAGCTTGGAAGTAAGCAAGAGATGGGTGCAGGTGTTGGCAGCCTCCAAAGCCAGCAGAATCGGTAGAAGGTTGGGGGTTGTCCTATATGACTCTGTGTTGAAGTTTTAGGGAATGCCATTTGTGCACAGACTCTGACTCGCTGACCAACCAACTAAGTACCAGTTCCCATTAACATTATCACTCTCCTACCTGTCATCAATCATTAGTAATTCACTCTCATTGGGCACTGTTATGAAAGTGCCACACAGCCAGTTTCCAAACCCCTTTTGTGGGTTGTAATGGTGATGACTATATATTCTGTATGCTCTACTCCCTGGTGAGAACTTATGTCTACCGCATGAGCAGTAGGAGCTTCAATGGGGAAAAAGACAATGCATGCACAGTGGAATCAGCACACTTTGTTTCTTTTCAGTTTACTTCTGTTTTAAAGATAAATGTAACTGTAATTTACAATTATAATTTTACAGGACAAAACAAATAACAATACACAATACATTTCATTTGTTGCATTCATTGTTGCTGAAAACACATTTGGTGAACATCAATACCATTTTAAATAAAATAGTAGTCAGTAAACCTGGGGATCTTGAAAATTAGGTAAATATGTTAAATCGTTCACTGCTGGGAGCAATTAAAGGTCATAAATGCTGCCCGAAAACATTTTCGTACTTACTGGTAATAGCACATGTAGGTCACAAGTCAGAAAAGCCTTTTAATAGGAAGCAGACAATAGGGGGTTTAGGAGATTAGTGGCAGATTACTACTATTTCATGTTGCTTTTTTGTCAGTCATTATTAGCAAAGTTGGGAGAATGATGCAGACATGAATGAGACAGTTAGTTCTTACCAGTCCATGTATCAAGCAATTCCCATAAACCAGAGAAAATTAAAGTAAAGGTGGTTTGCTAAATGTATATAATGACAGATGAATAAAAATGTAGAGGGTAAGGGCTGGTCTACAGTTTTTTAACCCCCTCCACCCCCAAAAAAGGACAAGGCTTTCATATTTCTTCTGTTGGGGTTGGGTAATGTGCTTTATGTTACTTTTGCCTAAGGTGTAATAAAGTTATTACATGCCAGTTGTGTAGACCTGCATGTTGAACAAAAAATAAGTCTAATTGCTTAAGCACATAAAATTCCTAAAAGAAAGTTTTCTTGTGCTAGCTACTTCCACCTCCTAGAATTCATACACAGGGTGCTTGCAGGTCATTCTTAGCATATTAGTCATAAACCATAAATTATGCTTTACTATGTATATTGTAATCCAATCCACCTATTCATAAAGAGGCTGCAGTATGGAGCAAAGAGAGATCAGCGAATGGAGGATAGCCAGTCATCTGAGCCCTTTAGAATGATCTGGGCTCCCCTTATAGGCTGGTAGTACACTGAAATGTGGGGTGGTGAATACCTGTAGAGAATCTTGGAAAGGGAGAACAAAAAATAATATTATGAGTTTGATGAAGAACGTTTACAGAACAGAGCTGTGTTGGTTGCCTAAAAACTTTTTATGAGTATGTATTAAAAATACTACTGTGCAGAGATTATTAGGAAGATTGAATAAAATGGTTCATGTTGTTAAATAAATATTCCCATTTTTTTGGCCTTTGGAAAAACTCTTGTCTAAATTTCCAACTAAACACAGAGTTGCATTAAACAATGACTGCAATAGACATGTGCCTATAGGCAATAGACATGTCCCAAATAGCATTATTTATGTAATAGAAGAAATGAAAGTGTACCAAGCATCACATTTTTTACTTTGTACAAAGGGGTGGATAACCCTTGCATAAAAAATATTTTTTATTTTCATACACTTTTTGTAAAAAAAATAAAATGGAGAACCCTCCTCTTCTGTCTTTACTGCCACGGCGGTAAAAATTAAGTGGGAAGACCACAGTCTCCTGGGGTGCATACGTTGTGTATCCCAGAAAGCTTCCCGCATGTACAGAAAGGGTCTTCACCATGTCATGTGAAAAAAATTGTGCTGATTTCATGCATGCGCAGTGGGATTGGCACCTTTTTTTACATTTACAGGAGAGATCATCCGATCTCATGCCTGCACAGTACAAAATCAGGTGACGTAAGCAGAAGAAGAAGGTGGCGCTTGCTGGTTCCTCTGCGCTGGACCGACGAAAGAATCCAGGACGGTGTGGAACCAAATGGAAGCTATTTGTGAAGGAATCAAGGGAAGTAAAGGTAAAAGTTTTTTTTTTTCATAAATGTTCCAGTGATGGAAATAGATCCTTGCCTATACCTCATTTTGTATAAGATAAATATGTACAAAAACTATATAAATGTTTGTGTTAAGACATGATAAGTACATAGGCCATTTGCAAAGAGAGGAGACTAATAATAGCATCTGAAAAGATTTTGAAATACCTGCCCAGTGGCCAAAAGTCTTATTTAACAAAATAATACACAGGTTCCCTTTAACACTGTAGAAAACTTTTAAAATAATAATTACGTGGGATAACATATCTTACGTTCATACTTTTTTTTAACTTTCCGCCCACTGTTTATCTCCTGAAAAATTCACAGGACTATCCCCCGCTAATCTTGAACATTTCTATGTTTACATCAAATGCATCTCTTTTTTTGTTAATGATTCGAGACTAAAAATGAAGTTGTTATGAATTTAGTCACCAAGTGTGCTTTGAGTAACTATCCACCCACCACTTAAGCTGTAAATGTGCAAGTTCTTCACCTTCTTATTTGACACCAACTAAAAGTAATAAAACATTCCTAAGTATAAAAAGAGCAAATTGGAATGAACAGTGAAGGAAACCTCAAACATACTGTAGTGGAAGGAAGTTTACAGGGAGAAGTGGTTCATTTATGGTAACCATATTTCTGTATTTCTAAACCAGTATTTTGAACTAAACCCACATTTTTCTCCATCAGTATATATTATTTTTATATGTATTTTATATTATTATGTATTATATATTTTATATATATATATAGATCACAAATCAGACACGCTTAGTAAATGAATATAGAAAACAGGTGGGTTTATCAAGTGCTATGATAAGATAACTAGGTCATCAATGAGTTGAAAAATATCAAAGAACTTGCATTCTTTCTATTTTGCTCATTACACATTGTGTTCTATTATCTCAAAGAGGTTTGCAGAGAATGTTGAATCATTTAAATCTGTGCATGTTCTATATGATTTACAATCCAATATCCATATCACAGGCTTTACACATACTAGAGCCCATTATTGAATGATAATGATCTTTCCATCATAATGAATTGTGAGAAGGAACCAATACAAACAAGTGAAGCTCTTATGAGGGTCTTATGAGTTCTGGTGAAGCAGTTGGGAGAGCTCTGAAACATCTTCAATATAACAAGAACAGATCCATCGGAATAAGACTAACATTTAGACTTTAAAACTTGGCATACAGACCGAAAAACTGTACAAACAAAAGAACTGCTGATTAAAAGAAAAGAAAATACTGTTTTTCACCTATTTGTGATCCTCTGTTTCATGTTAGTGCTAATTACTTCTTTACATCCACTTCCTGTGTATAGCTTTTCTCAAAGCTGGTTTCCTGGTGACAACAGTGGACTATTTTTGTCTAATTTGTTTCATGGCAGCAACTTATAGTATAAAATTACCATCAAAAGACCATGACATATGATGAATTATCAGACAGAGACAAAATGCAATTCAAATATTTGAATAAACTGCACGTTTTTGTGGAAGAGCCCCAACCTTCCTTCAACAGTTCTTTGTTTTGGGAAAATAAATAGGACCATGCTTATAGAAGACCTTACATCAGAGGTCGGCAAACTCCGTCCTTTAGGCCAGATACAGTCTAGCCAGTAGTTTCTTCCGACCTAACGACCCCTGGCCGATCCGGCCTAATATTGTCCAGCAACACGTGGCTCTGGAGCTGCGGGTTGCCGGCCGGGATTAGGCCTGCAACAAACTACCGGAGCCGAAGCCACCGGAGCTCTGGAGCCATAGTAAATAGGGAATGCCCCTGAAGGGAAATCCATCTCCTCTGCAATGCATACGGAGCAGAGGGATTTCCCTTCAGAGTGTGTTCCTAGTGGGGGGCAGGGCTATAAGAGCAAGACTCAGAGAGTCTGGCTTAGTCTGCTCCTGCCCACCTCATAAATGGTCTAGTGGCCAAATAATTTCACCCCACTGGGTAGGCTTCACAGGACTACAAGCTCAATCTGGGTCTTAGCCTGAACTGGTTATAGGTTCTACTTGATGGACCTCATTACATGTTACATGTTACTATTTCCTTCCTCTTTCCCCTTCATGACTTTGCTCCCCCCATTTTTCTTTGTCCAATTCTTCTAGAGTTTGTTTTTGTTTTTCTTGAATTGCAAACTCATTGGCTTACTGTTTGGAACTTTGATGTAACCCCTCTGCATTTAAAAATCTGGCCTCCTTTTTTAATTTATTTATTTTGTGTTATACATTGGATTTTTGTAAAATGCTACTTGTTAAATAAAGAATGTTATAAAAAATGGCAGATTCAACAAAATTGAAAATGAAAAAGAATGTTTTGTAGTGCTTAGGCTTTATTATGCTTTTTTTATTTCAATAGGAAACTACTAATCAGATGTATGGGAAAGTCATGTGTGATAAATAACATAGAATGTTGAAAACAAAAATCAAAACAGGTATATCATGACAATGTTTTTACCCCTAGCTTGTGCTATTCCTATTTAAAGATCAGAAAAATAGATGAACATTTCTTTCTATTTTCAGAATTGAATCTTCTGGCCTTGACGAGTTTCCAGCTTATATAGGAGAATGATAGCTATTGAATTTACATGAGTGATGAGGTAAGAGATCAGCTCAGTATTTCCAATCAGTAAAAAATACTATGTTATTTTTTCCATGGGTTAAAATGACCCAGTCCAGGAAAAAACACTCAAAAGTGGAAACATTGTGCCTCACAGATTTGGAAAGGGAATGATATCACTTTACTCCTGATCAAATATCTAGCCTACAAATTACGTTCAAAGGAAATCAGACTCCATAGATAACTAACTTACGTTTTCATGTTATCCATTTTCTTTACTCTGGAAATACTTCATATGCTAATCTATATTTACCCCAATTTTAAATTTAAAATAGCATCATTCGAAAAAATGCAGGCAAAGTGTTAGGTTCCTTGCTGGTGGGTAATTCAGGATCGCCTGGGACACAGAGCCTAAGCAACACTTGGTTTTACTTCAAGGGGTGAAGGGCCCTTATTCTGGTGGCCAACTGACTTTTTGCTGCAGGATGCCTGCTGACCTTTATGGCCACCAGAGGGGTGGATGGGCCCCTTCATATCCCTCCACAGCTCTTGTCCCACTTAACTTTCTGACCTAATAGAAATATACACCCCTAGCAGCTCTTTTTGCTCCTCCAATGACCTAAAGGAATGGTCTTCCTCGTCCTATTTGCGTTGCACTCAAAACCCATCTTCCCCACCCGTCTTCTTCTGTCTCTTAAAACCCTTACTATTTCCCATCATTCCCCTTCTATTTTGTGCCTCTTTCCCCATTTCTAAGGTTATAAGCTCTTAGGGACAGGGTCCTTTTCTCCTACTTTGTCACTGTCTGTCATTTGCAACCCTTATTTAATGTACAGCGCTGTGTAATATGTTGCTGCTATATAGATACTGTTTAATAATTATAAAAAGAGTACACAATCACAGCACCAGTCTCCATTAGACAGTGGCTAAAATAGATTCTGCATTCTTAAACGAGACCCTGTCCCCTGGAATAGATGCTGTATGCATACAACCATGTTTGTCCATGAGTGCCCAGGTGTCCCAAGCACGTCCCAAGCACTGAGAAGTGTGGCAGTGACCAGTGCCAGACTCTACCAGATAGGATGCTGGGGAACATTATGGAATTCCACAGGTATTGTAACACAGATAAAATAGTAAAACTACCAATTTTGACTTCATAGTTCCAAAACTTGTCTGTCCTATTGTGCCTCTTGCCTATTCCTATTGGAAAGTAAGTCAACCATCTTAGTGATTGGAACCCAAGATTGAGACATTTTCTATTTGAGTGTGTTTGTATGTCATTACAACTTTTATTATGTCAATTACAACTTTTAACGTTATTATTTAAGCTTTGGATAGAAGTAGGAAAAAGGAAAAGCTGATGTTATTTTTAGATCTCTGAAGTCAAAACCTTGCAGAAATTCCTGGTATATGCTGGAGATTTAAAGGGTACCTAGACTCAGAATTTTCATAAAAGGGTAGACAACCCTATTATGTAAGGTAAAAATTCTGTTTGTTTGCAACACCCATAAGTACCAAACTGCCCCTTAATTCTTCATCTAGAATGAGCACCCAAGAGCCTCCCGGGATGCGTGACAATGGTATGCTTAGGCAAGCCCAGAAGAAGCCCTTTCGTCAAAAGGGAAAAAAATTGCCGATCTCATGCATGCACAGTGGGATCGGCAAGATTTTTCCCATCTACATCACCTGATCTCGCACCTATGTCAGGTGACGTAGGAACAAGAACCCGGAAGAAGAGGATAAGTTGGCGGTGCCCGGAGTGCTGGCCCGAAGACGGATGCTGGGACGACGCAGGACGCGATGGAAGAGACCTCCGGACCTATTGACAGCCCTGCGGGATTGAAGGTAAGTGTATTTTTTTGTTTTAGGGGATATTTGAGTTTAGTTTCTCTTTAAAGCTGATATAAAGCATTTCAAACAAACCAGATGCACAGTAGACTTCTTTTTTTCCTAGCGACCAATTTGCATCCAAACTGAGCTTTAACTATCTTCTACATTAGAGAAACCTAAATTCTTATGCTGTGCTCAAAAGTTTAGTTCTTAATGTTCTGGTAGTAATAATTGCATTAATAATGCCACATGTTTTTTGTCAATAAAATTATATATGTTAAATTATGATAATTTGTTGTAGCCTTTGAGATACCGTATTACTTTCAAATCCCATTTTGGATCCTAACCGAGTAGTTACATTACACCTGTCATGAAAAGTAAAGCCCTTCAAAATAAATGTATTTGTTGACTATTGTAAACATAGTTGTATTCACAGGTGTATGTTATATGTGTTTGTAGTTCGCGTTTAATTCATGCTTACAGGTTTTTACAAGATCAACTATAGCTATAAGAAATATATGATAATGAGCATCATATACCACAATATTGTCTTACAAAGGATTTGAATTACAGAAAAAAGCAGCACCTGCTCCTGCATTTGTGAGCTGACTCACATGCCTAATACCGTGATCTAATACATACATTAAAATTGGGCTATTCAACCCCCATTGGTGTTACATGTGTAGTAGGCTGGATTGACGTATTTGTGTGTTTAACGTAGCTGAAAACCGTAGGAGGATTTAGTTTACTTACATTCAATAGCTTGTTTATGTTTTAAATAGTCTGTTAAATTCTTAAAAACAACTCTGTTGTAATGACAGGGTCAGGGGAATACAGCTATGACACAACTGAGATGGTGACACTACTGAAGCAGATCATTTCTACCTTTTTGTTGACAACGCCAGTGAAATCAAAGGCCAGAGATAAAATCAGATCATTGAGATTTACAAACCACAGTTAGCTGTTGCTAATATAATGAGCTACTATAGTAAAATCTTGGATTTGTTATACAGTATTTGAAAACATAACAATTAAAGGTCTCTCAAGTTTATTTTGTGTGATATTTTAATAAAAAATGTAACTCCAGACACTTCTTTTGATGCTACTGTCCATTTGAGCTGTGGAGATGAACCATTCTTATGCAAGAATCAAAATATTCAGTTACAATGCAATCTGGAAATGGTCTTTGGAAAACACCAGGGTTGGGCAAATGACCGGGTAACCAATGGCAGATCTCAGGAGACATCTAAGGACCAGTTGAGGACCCAGGACCTGTTCTGCTGTGGGCTCAACTGCAATCCAACTCTTGATAACCATTTCTTACACAAGACAACAGTTCACGGTGCAGTTCCCAAAACTAACAAATCACTTTTGGCTGCATATTTGTATGCAGATTTCCACCACAGCTGCCAATCACACAGCTTCATATCTTAGGTGTAAAAGAGCCATAAATTAGATAATTAAATTGGTGTGTTCGGCCAAGACATATATGTAAAGCTGAATAGGGTATTAGGAGGAAGGTTGGGGAAGCGTGACCTTAATCGGTTTAGATGCTATGTATTATGAGGCCAATTCTAAGAATATCTCCAAATGTCCAGCCAATATTGAAATATACCATACAGGACAAACATGCATGTTGAACATGTCATTCACATAAATTGGAATATGGATCACAATGACTAGCCTTTTATTGGCAAAAAAAGGAATTCCATAAGCCTAACCTCTTGATGAGGCTGAGGTGAATGTTATATGTGAAAGTGTGACTCCAAATAGCTGAAAGAAATTCAAAATAGTGCGTTATGGTTGTCCTTGGAACAGAGGAGGTGATATCATCCATGGAGAATTACGTTTTATTTTTTTATCCCTGTGAAGGTACAGGAAGTGCAGGGAAAACACCTTGATGGAGAAATTAAAAAATAAAAACTTTTATGACATTTGTACACTGCATTCAAGTTTTTTTTTATATCCTGGTAATCTTTAATTGTACACTAGGGCTATTTTTGTTGGGTCTTTGTAATTGTTGTCTTTATTTTGATACTGTATATTAAAATGTATTTTATAAACAATATATTATAAATATATACATAAAATATATATAAAAAATATATAAAAAATTATAAAAACTTTTAATAACTTCCTTTATAAAAATTTGCATTAAAAAACAAAAATCCTTATACATTCCTTATACATTTAATTCCAACCCATCACTTCTAGGATCTATAGCTTGAGATTGTCTGCTGACTGCATTGGTATTTTCCAGGATCTCCTTTACCTGCGTTTTAAGTCTGTAAAGTTCCAAATGGATGGACCAATCTGTCAACAATTTACACCTTCAGCCATGTAAATAGAATGATTACCTACTCTTAGAGATTCCTGGCACCATTGGTGGAATTATGTAATTAGAACAGCATGATTCCACAAACTTTCACACCTCCAATCTTGTTCTTGGATAGTCAGCATTATTCTTGACACATTTCATGATCTGTAACATCACAGAAAAAATCCAATTGAGTATGACTAATTACTACTAACAAAACTATGACCTGGCTAAATGAGAACCTTCACAGACAATGTTTGAATTGTAAACATATATATATATCTTTATTTTAGGAAGAGAATAGGGGAAAGAAAGGCAGGCTTTTTGTGGCAGAATTTCTAAAGTGTAAAGATGTTTAATATAAAGTGTTTATTGGATAAGCAATAAAATAATACATGAATGACAAAGAGGGTTTCTTTGTTATTTCATGGTGTATTAGGTAAGAATTCTGAACATATAATTCTCATAATAATCATATAACAATTGTTCTTTACACAAAAATTAATTGTAATATACTCAAAGACTTATATCTCTATCCCCTGAGGAAGCCACTTTTTGGGCAAAACACATTGGAAAATTTGAGACAATGGGAATTCTTTGAGTATTTTACCATTTTTTTAATTTTTCACTTATTTGCTTAGAATAAGGTAAAAAAATGCTTTTGTTGCAATATTCATTTCAGAGCTTTCCCCTGCAGATTCTTTTCTGCCACAAGATGCCCTTTGTGTGACAACCTGTCATTTAACCCATTTTCTTCAGAGTCCAGACTGTCCTAGACCCACCTCTGCTTGCAATTGAACAGTGAAAGCAGAAGCAGCAAAATATTGAGCTAATATTCCATCACATTGCCGCCAGCTGTCAAATGTGTGGACGTTGGTTCTTTAAGAACTAGTGCCCCACTGCAAGTGTTCGACTGGCAAGTTGCCAGACTCGGGAAGGTTCACAATTGTCGAAACCTGCCTAAAATGTTTGTGTGGTTTTTTTTGTGGTTGTTAGTTTGTGTTAGCAAAAAATAAGTACAGTATGCAGAGTAGGAAATGTTCTACATTTTTCTCATTCATTTTACCAGAGGTACTTTTTTTAACAGTCATGTTTCTTTGTTTGATGGTAAAGATAAACAATGACATAAACTTAAAATCAACGTTTCCTAATTGTATATTTTCCAAAGTTATTCCAGAATGTTGTTAAAACAGGATATTAATAGCCATATCTTAAATGCAGGCCTCCATCAATATCTGTAAAGATATGTAAGCTGTCAGACAAGTAGTGGCCAAGGAAATCCTGCCTTGTGTTAATCATTAGTGTGTGCAATCTGTGACAGATTATTGGTTGCACAAGAAGCCTCATGAATGTACACTGTTGTAAAGTGATTTCATTGCCATAAAAACCAGCTGTCCTGTTGGTGTCATCTTCTATTTAACAATATTAAAGGTTTTTTTTTATTTGCTCAAGTTAGCAAGAACCATTGGGACAAAAGGCCATATGAGTCTACCCTAAAAAAAACCCAGATAGGATAGTATATGTTATTCATATATAGGTGCCATGCTAGCCTCTTAAAGAATGGGCAGTGGTAACATGATTTGGGGAATCGACAACTGATAATAAGTAAGGCCATTGTTCTTCAAATCTTGGAAAGTACAGCAGTCCATTAAAATAATTCAAAGCAAGCTTTAGAAAAAAAATTTAAATGATATGTTTATTCAATTGATATATCAATGCAATATGTTTATTCAATATAAAATAAAAATTCAGGAAACACTTCTATCTTTTAAGAGATTACTTTTGATTGGTTGTTATTGCATTTTGTGTAAATTCATCACACTTTGTACTGTTTATACAAACATGAATGTGTAATTTATTTCTAATGTTGTATCAGTTTATATCAGTGAAGTCCATAATTTAGAAATGAGTAAGGTAATTTTGACAAAACTGAAGTCAATGAGTCTGAAATTTGGGATGAAGTCATGGAGGCATGGTTGTGTTACAGGTGCTGTGGCAAAATGGGAGGTTACCAAAGGGTTCCAAAAAATTGCACACACGGTAAAACCTGGTTTGATGGTAAATGGCATGCGGAGGAATAAATTGGAGTAATATGGTCCTGTATATGAAGATTTCTAACTTCACCATGGGTCTGATTTATGAAAGCTCTCCAAGACTGGAGAAGATGGACTATCATGGGAGAACTTGGGTGATCCAGCAAACAAGGAATGAATCTGGTTTTGAAAACACTTACCAACTGTAGCAAATTAATTACTTCTAGATTTAAAGATCCTAATTCTCATAAATGGTCTATCTTCTTCAGTGTTCGAGAGCTTTAATATTTCAGGCCCAACATGTAGGCATTCCTGCTAATACATGAGAAACAAGTAGTCAGTAGTTATAATAAATCACCTTTGTTACTATATTTAACATATTCCCAGATAATGAAAGACTATTGTGGCCATTGATACTTAATACAGGTCCAGGATACCTAAAATGAGGCATTACACCCATAATTACCACTTTTATTTCACTTTCTCTACAATGGATTTTTACTAATTTGCAAATCTTTCCCATAATTGTCAGTAAAGTGAAAACTCATACTTTTCATTATCCCTACTGCCTTGGATGTTTCAAATATTCACTTATATGTTTAAAACAACATTGTAACAATATTTCCATAGACACCAAACATTTATTTTTTGTTTTATTTATAAAGATCTCTATCATCCTCGAAAGCCACGTCATTCAATACCAACAAAGTTAAAAAATACCAATCTTATCAAAGAATGAGGCCGTCTATTGCGTACTGATCTTCAGTAGTATACTACATTGTGAGATAACGAGACTCTCATTCAACAGTTGTTTCGTTTGATACAAAGGGCAATGTAGGAGTGTACCTTAGTGTAAGCCCATTAGTAAGACTTTAAATTATTTTCTCCTTCACATAAAACATTTACTGCTTTGAAATCTCTCCACTAAATGCTTACAGTTATATGAATAAACTCTGCACTCAACCTTTTTTTAATTTTCTGTGCCAAAGCATGGCTAAAGCTCTGTAGGGGTGCAGATTAGGGTAGTATAGGGGGCAAGGAATGCCCTTTGAAGATCTTTTGTAACTCCAAACATGTGGGGTAAAAAAAAACCTGTTCTCTCCGACACCTGTCACCTGCACATTGAGGATAAGGTTTAAGATAGATATTACCATGTGTTGGACTTGAACTTTTGCTGTTCACAGTTTCTGTGAAATTTTCAGGAATTTCCAGAGGACAAGATGGAGGGAAAACTGAGGTTTGCAAGGTAGATGTGCCAGAAGCATTAAGGTATGCCACAAGTACCCACTGCATACCCTAATAAATGGCTTCCATTTGACAATTACCTTGGCAGCCAGTTGGCAAGGTAAGCATTGGTTTGGCATGAATGGGATTGTCAAACTTCAAATATTCGCTGATCTCAAAACAAATTGAGCAGATTTACTCATCACAAATGGAAGGCAATCTCCCTTCTAAAGACACAGACAGTAATAACGTTTTATTTCTTCCCCACTCTATATTAAAATCTGTTTAATTATTTTGTTGCTGCCCATGTCCCTATTTAATAGATTTTGCCTGCTTTGTCTAATCCAGGGCAAATAGAAAATGGGAAAATTTCCTCTAACGTTTTGTTTAATACCTATGATATAAATAGGAAAACAAAGAAATATTCTAAACAGGGACAAAGACAGCAACACTTATAGACACTATAATTAGTATAATCATTGCAGTGATATTGATGCTCGGAAGAACTGATGTATATGCATTTCCTCCTTACCTCCCAAAGTAGTTAAAAAGTTTGACATGATGCAATAAGATGTATCACTCAAATCAAATAGCTACTTACTTATTTTAGTTTGAACATCACATCCCTATATTTCACAACTGAACAGCATTATCAATGAGAATTTCCTTCTACTGTTCTATTTCTTTGTTAATTCTATTTCTTGTGACATTTATTTGTTTTTTTTTCATGACTAAATAAGTATCCCCTTACATTGTCACCCACAAGTTTATGGAACAATTACAGTATTTCCCTCTTTTTCAGTTTAGATGATGCATGTAGCTCCTGTTTATATGAGAAACTCATGGAAAGTAGCAGATGTCACACATGAACTGTTTAGTTATACTACCAAAGGATTTCAACTGCTAGGACTTTTCCATAACTTGTTTGTGTTTAGCATATTTATTGCATTTGCGGTTGTTCTTTTTTATGTAGCAATTTATTTCTTGTACAAAGTTTTATTCTGCAATTGTGTAATGATTTAAAAAAAATATTAAACTATAAAATCACATTCACTGTTCCTGGCCCACTGATTTACTAAAAGACAAGCAATTATGCCAGAATTTATTACATATCCATCAGGCACACAATGAGGGTTGACTGCCTCCCTGGTGTCCCTTAGCTTTCTGCCTAATGTGTGCCTTATAGAGATGGGAGCTTAAACTGCTCCCTCAAGCAAATTTGTTTTATCCCCTGAAGAAGCAAATACAACCCCAAATCTGTGAAACATATTGCTATTTTTTTGAGATTCATATGAACAAAGAAGTACTTCTAGGTCATTGTTCTCACATATATTATTTATATATATATATATATATATATATATATATATATAAATAGGGAAATAGGGAATGTAGGTTTGTTCTTAAGTTGAATTTGTATGTAAGTTGGAACTGGTACATTATTTTATTAAATGCAATTAGGACAGATGTTTGTCTCCACATATTGTTAGGCACCGTGGTGTCAGTTATTGTATAAAATCATCACTGTGAGTTAATCACAAACAAAGCTGCAGAAAGAGCTCACCCCCTAAGATCACCCACAACCTCAGCTGTGTTAAGCAAAGGATTTCTTCTGCAAGTCATGCAAACTGCCCCCTCCTCCCTTCAAGCCTCCGTTCTGCACATGAGCGAACTGGGAAGCCCTGTTTGTGTCTACAAGGCGTCCATATGTTGGATGTCCTTAACCCGGGGACTACCTGTATATATATATATATATATATATATATATATATATATATATATATATATATCTTACTGTTAAAGGATTTCTTCAATTTAGTAAAATGCAGAGAAACGTGTAAGAAGACCATCATTTTTCGATTTTCAAAAACCTTTTAGTGTTGTTCTCATTGACAAATAGCACAAGGATCAGTCATCTGTGCTCTCCTAAGGTCTACATTCGATTTTAAGTAGGTCTAATAAACCATTTATATGCACATTAGATCTGGTATGTTTTGTTTTGACGTTACCTGGTTCCCAGATTCTTTAAATCAGGAATGTATTGCTTAAAATTACAGGTTTTTATTGTCATTACACACAGTTCTTTCGAAGTTTCCATGTTTTTTTATATATATTCAATCAATGTTATAATATTTCTATGTTATTGTGTACTGTTCTATTTATTTTTTTCTTAATGTTTTGTCTTATGTCTATTTTTCTGAAATAGAGATGCATTTTTATGTATCTCAGATGTCCCTAAACCTCATTGTCCCTACAGGGTTCATGTGTTGGGAGCAAACAGCTAGAACACTCTTGGACTGGTTCCCTTAAGGGTCTATTTACTCTGGCAAATATTTGCTGGCTACAGAGTGACCCAAGCTGATACCAATCTGGATTTGGGAAATAACTATTCAACAGTGAATTCAAATATTACACTCAGTAGGGGAGGGATGGAAGCCAAGTACAGCCTAATTTCGATGGGTACAAATGATAGGTATAGTACATCATACACATTGAGCATCAAATGTCGTTTTGGATCTTGGCATTTGGTCAAACAGCATCCCTCCTAGATCCACAAAGGAATTTCATACTGAAAGACTTCTGTCTGCAAGATGCTGTGATTGCAGGTCTGAATAGGTAGCTGAAGATTACCAATGTATATTATGTGACTATGGGTCCTACTATAGACAAAATTTGAGGATTAATGAAAAATCTCAGTTCAGAGCCACCAAATTAACATATTTAATTAGGGGTAGCCCCAAGGACAAAAGCATCTGTCCCTAAGCACAGTTCTCTCCTGATAGCTTGTAATTTAAAACCCATAAAATATTATATTGAGATAATTAGTTAACCTCCCAAAAAATGTTAATATAAACGTTTCATATATACAAATTAGATAATTACGGTATTTTATTTATTTATTTTTTTCAAATATTTTTATTAAGGTTTAACAGTGATAAACAGTAATACACACAGCATCATATATACAGGATATCACAAAAGAAATTTTTAAGGCATAAACAACAGTGCAGGTACCATAACACAAAAATAGGCACATATCGTTGAACAGTATGACATACAAAATAAAATTTCAATAGTCATCCATGTACAGTGCAATTACAAAATATATATATATTAAAACGTTCAGCCCAAACAGTTATATAATTATTTTAGTCACTGGAAACTGCAGTGAGGAAAAATAAAAAAAATGCAAGTAGCTGTACAGGATTTTTACTGCAGAATGAAAAGGTGATGTCTCTTCTGTAAAAAAATTAATAACAGTTTAAATAGCACTTTTTTTCACTTCTTTACTGGTGCCAGTATCTTCACCTGTTTCCCTTCTAGGTTTGAGATTTTCGCACATCTTGATTGGTCAGGCTGGAGTAAGGTAACTCCTTGGCATGCATATGGGAGTTTAATCATTCCCAGCTGCCACCTACCACACACTGAGATGCAAACAAGCAGGTAAGTTTGAGGAAGAGGCATAGTATGTCCCTTCTGCATTTAATAAACTGCCTGTTTGCAGTTTATTTTATGTTTAAATTTGCATTTATCTACAAAGACTATATTTTTCACTTATTGGAAATCAAAAAAGAGGAGGTCCATAGATTGTTAATGTAGCCATTGCTTCCAAAAATGCTAGCTGCCTGCTTGTCATGCTTATTCTTTTGCAACAATTTTTTATACCAACAACGGGAAAAAGTATGCAAATTAGGAGTTCAGACCTGTCTAAGCCAAAAATAACTAAACTAAAAATAACTACCGTATTTTTCGCCATATAAGACGCTCCGGAATATAAGACGCACCCAATTTTAAAGGAGGAAAATCTAGAAAAAAAGATTCTGAAAGATTATTCCCCTTCTGATCACTCATGTGCCATTCATACCGGTATTCCCCTTCTGATCACTCATGTGCCATTCAAATTCCCTTTCTGATCACTCTGTACCTTTCGAATTCCCTTTCTGATCACTCTGTCATTAAAACTCCTCTTCTGATCACTCTGTCATTCAAATTCCTCTTCTGATCACTCTGTGCTTGCTTTTTTTCTATTGTACGGCAGTTAGGACAGGGAACAGCAGGTGGCGCTGTGCCGGCTTCTTTCGCTTTGCTTTACAGACAGGAGAAAACACGATGCTGGCAGAGGAGAGAAGAGAGACGCTGCTGCAGAGACACACGCAGGATCCGGGTATGGGGTGAGTATAATATTTTAATTATTTTTTTTAACACATTTGTCGTATAGGACGCACTAACTTTTCCCCCTCAGTTTTGGGGAAGAAAAAGTGCGTCTTATATGGCAAAAAATACGGTAAGCTAAAAATAAAAAGCTCACACTTACCTTTAATCCCGCAGATCCCTCAATGGCGCTGGTCCTTCCCACAATCCAGTCTCGCATCATCTTGGAATTCCTCTTTGTCCCAGCGCTTCCTCTGTCATTTTCTGTAATTTCTGTCTTCTCTTTCGTCTTCTTCTTTGGTCTTCTTTTTCTGTCACCCAATCTCGCACTGCCCAGGTGCGAGATCGGGTGATGTAATTGCTGTAAAGTGGAAACAAAAAGAGAGCCAATCTCACTGTGCATGCGTGACATCGGCATCTCTTTCCCCTTGGTAGAAAAATGCCCCTTCTGCATGTGCCTGGGATCAGGGCATGCCCAGAAGCAGCAGCAAGAGCCTCCCGGGATGCATGACGTAGGTATCCCAAGAGACTCTGCGCTTCCATTAGGTCTTGATTTCCTTGGCGATCAAGACTTAAGGGGGCAGTGCTGCACCCTTTTTATTAAAAAAAAGAACATTTTTACTTTATATAGATGGGTTTTCTACCCTTTTATGTAAAGTAAAAATGTTAAGTTTAGGTACGCTTTAATTAGCATATGCCTTACCATGTGATTAGTTACAGTGAACTTCCATATTGCTCCCAATACAGGTTCCCTTTACAACTCAGACTAAGGAAGTGGGGAGCAGCACAAGAAGCCAATGTTATGATGACATGCATGCTGACTGGATGAACAGTGACAGAGGTGACATTGTTAATAAGCCCTGTCCAGTCATAGGGTTAGACAGAAAAAATAGGTCCCCAACCCTGCGGGCTGATCCCGATCTAGAGAGGGCTGGAGAGATACAAATTTAGATTCTTTGACAGGTAGACCAACTCCCATGTATGAATTTTAAGTGTGTATTTATTTTCTTTTTTCACTGGATTTTGACATGAGGAATTATTTACAATCAGGGCTGTTTCATACGAACATGCAGTTCTGTATGCAAGTAATAGTCTTAGCACTTGTACACGTGGTTGTGTCTTTGCAGGTAGCAAAGTCAAAGAAAACACATTTTCACCTATTTTTATTACATTCCCACATTTTCAACAAATATTATTTAGAGCTGTAATGGTGGTGAAAAAAGGAGAAAGGCACTGGCACATGTTATGACCTTATGAAGGATTTAGTAGACTTTGGAAGGTGATGTTGTATCTCTCCTGTGCTGATTAGACCCAGCCCTCCCACCTACACCAGGTGAGCACTCTCGGTGCCCCACCCATTCCATGGATTTGTGTGTGATCGCTGTGGCCATGGTAACAGTCAAACAGTGTGGAAGAATGAAATACTAGAATAGTTCCTCCAACAACATGCAGAACCATCTGCACCTTGATATCACCCAACAGATAGCAGATCTGAATAAAAAAAGTTCTGGAACACAATACTATTTACCTTATTAAGTGGGTCATTTGATGGGGGGGGGTCTATAAAATGTTTCAATCCACATACAGGCAACTACTGCCTGAACCAACTTCTAGGTCCTCCTATGTCATTCAGTGGACTGATCCATCCTTTGAATTTTTTTAAACATATTTATCTAAAGATGGCACCTTTTTTGGTGCAGTATTAAAAAATTGTGCCAGGCATAGTGCATCACCACCGCCAGCTTCTGGGCATGGCCTGGAAAGTGCCCATAACTATAAACTCCAAGGATCTGTATTAGTGACAACAATAATAACCCCCAGGAGAAGTGTCAGTGGGTGCAATATAAAACCATGAATTGGTATCAGTGCCCACAATGAACTAATATGGCAGAAATGTTTCAAGTCAACAATTCTAATCTAAATTAGTTTCACTGTGAAACCTGTAAAAATATTAACAGTCCACTACACACCAACACAGTTTTTGTGTGAGAACACTAATTATACACTAGATATATACTCATACACTACACACTACGAGATATACTCATAAGATCTAAGGATCTACCCCCAAGAAAAAAACATAAAAACATTCACACACATGTTTCAAAAAATTACCTGAATGCCCCACATTTTCACCTAAATCTATGGTCATATAATGCACCTGGCTATGTGATGCAGCGGGGTTTTCACAGGGACTCCAGGTACGATATGGTCATAACAAGGGGTGGTTGCAAGACCAGTCATAGGGCCGGATTCTTTAAAGCTCTCCAAGACTGGAGAGGATACATTTTTATCAGTGAACCTGAGTGATCCAAAAAACTTGGAATGGATCTGGTCCAGGCTTGAAAACATTTGTTAACAAAAAGCAAATGAATGAAATCCATTTCAAGTTTGCTGGATCACCCAGCTTCACTGATTAAAGTGTATCCTCTCCAGCCTTGGAGAGCTTTATTAAATCAGGGCCATTGTCCGGCCTAGAGTGCAGGGCTGGATTACTGGTCTCCAGTAGCAGAAGATATGCCATGGAAGGCAAAATGAGTGAGATGGTATTGTTTTATTTTACCTAGGGATGGGCTGAAATAATACATTGTTCTAGGAACTGACACACTTGGTGAAGTAATTATGCTACATGTGAACAGATGCCAGGACACTATCTGCATGGAGTTTGCAGGTTCTCCCTGTGTCTGCGTGGGTTTCCTTTGGGTACTCCAGTTCCCTCCCACATACCAAAAAACATGCGGTAAGGTTAATTGGCTTCCCCTCAAAATTGAGCTTAGACAGCGTTAATGACATATGACTATGGTAGGGACATTAGATTGTGAGCTCCTTTGAGCTCCTTTCTGTGTGTTCCTGTTTTGCTTGCAAAAGTTACATTAGGCTTTATTTTCTGTTGTATTCTATAGGCAAAGAAAGAGTGCCCTCTTGTGTATCTACATGTATTCACATATACGTGTTTAATGTATAGATGAGGTATATTACTACATACCATACATTTATATTTTAGTATTTACCTTTTGTGAACGTGTTATGTAGAACAATATAAAGAAAAGGAGAAATGTAAGTTTAGTGTAGAAAATGTTTTAAAAATATTTGCTGGAATTTTCTTTTGTCTTAAATGCTAATAAGAAGCCAAAGAATGTAGAACATTTATTGGCAAACCTTCACATTAAGTAATGCTGTATCACAGGAAAGCCTGAGGGTATAATCAAACCACTGTGATTCATTCTAGGGCATCAGATTTGCTCTATTTTGTAAAAATACCTGAATATAAAATTAGGTGTTTTTATGTTTGTTGTCCTGAATTGTAATACATATGACATTAGAATATGGTCTCTCAATTAACTTGCCTTTTTATTTTTCAGTGGTTTTAAGCTATGTACACACTTCAGGTGCTTACTTGTTTATCTGTCAGTGGAAACATACACAAAACATCATTTTCAGCAAAGATGTCCATTGTACGTCTGTACATAGCTTAAAGCCTAGGCTCAGCATTAAGGATCCAGAACACAACTACACTACACATATTAGGTATTCCAGCAAATGGAAGTTCACTATCATTTACTACTAAACATAAACTTTAGATTAAACATTTACACCTATTTGTAGTTTATTTACAGTTTCCTATTTCCTATTCTTAAAATAAATGGCATCACAACAACTACATGGTGTGGCACTGCAGACTTCCACAATATGCAAATCCTAGTCTAAATCACTGGTGTAAAGTGATTTTATATCCAATATGTAAAATATATGTAAAAAAAAGTTAAACAAACTAATGAAGAAAGAAATATTATTCGGAAAAAATAAGAAATCAGACAATTGCATGTAGCATACTATAAGGATTGGCATATGACTGATTTTTGTCCCCCCTTATGGCTTAGAAAAACTTCCAAATATCCACTGCTAAAAAGTCTACAGACAAATTATTAACAGTAAAAGTAGAGAAAGTCATATCTAGTTCTTGATATAAAATATACTTTAATATAGACCAGGGTACTTAGTTTATTTCTAGAATACAGGCAATCTGTTGTTGTTTCGAATTTAAACCTACGGTAAAAAATGCAGCCACACTGCTAACACTCAATGATAAGAAATCAACAGAAATGCCAAAAAAATTGATATGAATACACTCATGAATGGTGTGTTATTTCCCAGGATTTTTGTCCAATGTTTTACAGGTTCAAATATTTCTTACTTTTGAGTAGTGTATGATGGGACTTTTTTTTTTTTTTTAAATAATGTTTTGTTCATTCATGTTTTTGTGATTTCATGTTTGTTGGCTACAAGCAGACAACTCTGTGTTCTCATGTAGAGAATGTAACCCTTAAATATTTTTAATAATAAACTGTTTCCAACAAGGGTCTGTTACACACTTTACATAAGGACACACTGCCAACCACTGGTGGTACCCAAGTATAAACTGAGAATCTTTTTCTATAGGCAAAAAATAACAGAGTATCTGTTAGCATTTTAGATGGAGAACATAAACACATATAGTGAGATGTAATAGACAGAAATGTATCTGAATTTTAGTTGACACCATTTAATATAAAATAACTTACAAAACACTTAAAGATGTAAGGTAATTCATAATCCATTCATTAATAGTTACAGATGAGTAAAGAATGTAAAACTGGTCAACATTCTATGAAGCCAATGTATACTGCATACAAGCCATGGAAATTTTGGAGAATGTAGATCAGGAGGCTGCTATAGAGGTCTATTTAGAAATATATTTCACCTAGGGTTTACCCAATTTTATCCTAAATTTACACATTGTTCAAATTCATTTTCATTAGAAAAATGTATATATTCTCTTTAAAAGTTGATTCATGCATTTGGATTTGAATCCAGGGTCTGGAGACCAAAGACATTGTACACATTTGTCCTACTTCAGAATATCCTTCTCTGTTTTGCATGGGAAACACATTTGCTACAAAAAAATTGTGTTTTAATGTTCTATTTAAAATGAAAAAGTTTGTGTAATGTAGGTGTAAAGAATATGTAATTTAATCAGTAGTCTCTGCATATTTCATTTGTAACTACTTTCTTCTGAGAGTCAAACTTTCCCTAATTCCCTGATTACAATTTTTTTAAATTCAAATTTTATAGCAACTAATAAATTCCATGAATATGAGCAGTAAAAAAGTAATGTATTACAACATGCTAATAGTTTGAGAACAGAGCATTATTAAATTATCGAGGTTGCTTTCATATTAATGAGTAATAAGTTGTTTCAAAGCTCTTTATAATTAGCCAGATGAAAGATCAAAGAACAGAGAATGGTTTAAATTGCTAGACACATTTACGGCTTTGCAATGCATCCTCCCACTACCTTTTTCCTGTTAACTTATCTCAAGGACTTCACTTTAAAAGATATACGTGCTTCTTATTTTTGTCCACCCTTAAAAACATCCTTGTTCAATACAGAGCTGAATAGATGAAGGACTTCTTTTTCCCAATGACAATGCTGCAGTGGTAGGAGTCACAGTGGAAAGTCCTTTTTCCAAAGCAACATTTTGCCTGTTTACATCATGGTCATCTTAGCTTTGTACTTAAAGAGTAAAAAAAAAAAAAAATAAAACTCTTCTCTCACACTAATTTCAATTTCGTAATTCAAAAGAGCCTATTACCTTTTTATATTTTAATAAGCAATATTTGTGTCCTAGGTAGCGTTGGTGTCCGAATTCGGGTTGTCCTTATATTTGACCCGAATATGGCTGTTCGAATTCAGATAGACCCGACCCGAAAAACATGGGATTCGACATTGCAAATTTGTGTGTATAAAAATGTGTGAAAAAAAGAGGCTTTTTTGTTAAAATAATTTATTGAATGTGTGTGATTTGTGTAACTAACTTTTATTTTTTTACAGGTTATCCCACAATGACAGGATGATTCCCACAGCTCCCCAGCCGTGGGAATCCTCCTTTCAGTGTGGGATCCCCAGGCACTAGAGGTTAAATGAGGACGAGTCTCCCCATTCTTCACCTCTAGTGCTCAGGTGAATGAATAGGGAGACTTGTCCCCATTTAGCCTCTAGACTCCTGTGTTCTTGGATAGAGAATCTCTATCCAAGAACACATACTATAATTACGCTAGGGCTGCAAGAGCAATCAGGGGAGCGGAGCTGTCAGCTCATGATCTTTTCCCATGATCTTGCTATTATTAAAATATTTTAATTCTTGGAAAATTGGTTTTCACTCTTTGTTGGATGTGATAGTGATAGGGGGCACATTATAGCTGGCTTAAACAGCGAGGAAAATCTGGACATGTCATAATTTGATTTGCAATAGGGCAGCCCTCTGAAATCTCTGAAGAGAAAACTGCAGCTATGGCCCCTACCTGAAGAGCTCAATTGCTGCAATCTGCTTCCATATACCAAGGCCTTCCTGGGTGCTCCATTTTGCCTGCATTGGCTACAGCCACATGAAACTCTGTCCCCTCTCCTGATAGAGTTGAATAAATAAAACAAATATATATCAGTAGTAAAGTACAGCAGAGGACAAGGCTATGTGGTACTTCTGGGGCTGATGGATGGAATGGCCTGCAGCAGTCAATATGGAGATACAAGTACTGGGAGTGGAAAAATTGCAAACATGCTGCAGTGAGCAGGGGATAAATATATCAGGTAAAAGAGCCGGGGAACGTCTTAGTTATCTGCTTGCAAATGTTCTCTTGCTATGTAGACACATTAGAGGACAAGACTAGTTATTTGTTTTTCATGTCAGTTTTTTCGAAACATTTCTACTTTTTTATGTGTGTTTCTGTCAGTTACTAATTAAAAATAAACATTTTTTTTATACAGGTGAACTGATGTTAACTATCTAAAAATGCACACATTTTAACATCTGAACATTTTTACAAAAATTAAATGTATTAAATAAATTAATCAATTGTATTAAAATGGGTTTAAATGTGAACCTATAGAGATGGCGGCATTTACAATTATACCACGCTAACATGATTCCTCATCATGTGTAAGTAAATTAAATATGAATAAACATGAATCACTGCTTATAGATGCTCACTGACACACCAATTCCTGTGTTCCTGAACAAATATGATGTTAGATATGAAAATGTTTTGGGAAGTACTCTCATGACCTTGCCAGAGATCTGTTGGTACCCGTTTTCTTACATTTTATATAACAAGATTCCAAAGATGTATTGTGCAATCACATTCTTTACTTTGTTCTGTTCTAAGGAATATCCTGCCAGTCAGAGGTCAGATTGGTTTACATCACTATGACTTGTCTGCTGTAAAAAAGTAACCCCCGGGGTATTTTATATAGATGGCATGCTTTTCATCTAAAAACTTTAACACGTGTTAACAACTTTTAAGGATTATAAACAGGTGGAAATATAGTACCTCTGTAGAAATATGGCTATATTGTTTTTATTTTGGAATAGTTAGATTTGTTTAGAGTACAGCTGCTCTCACGTTTACATTTACTGCAATTGTTTCCCTGAAGATCTTTCAACAAATTAAAACTTCAATCATTTTTTTTTTTGCTATCCAGGACTTTGTTAGAGAGATTCGCCTTCACTTTTTGTCAAACTAACCACATTTTAAAAGGCAGGAAGTCAGAAAAAAACTGCAACAGGGACACGAACAGAATAAAAAGAATACAAATCTGATAGGGCTTTCCTCCACACTAATAAATAAAACAGTTCTATTTCTGTCCATGATGTTGTTAGAGATTTCTCATTCCTGTCTGGTAAAATGTGGTCAGTTTGACAGTTAGCAGTAATAGGAGTTTAAATTCTTTCCCACGCTGTCCAAAAGTAGACAAAAGATGCATTACCACACTTCAGGAAAGTAATATATATGGTATATATATATATATATATATATATATATATATATTAGTATACAAATGGGTTGTTTCACCCCAGCGATCCAACAGCACCATTAGCTAGTGTATAAGAGAGCCACCCTGACCCAACTGTTTCTTTTCTGGGGGGGCAAAATTTATTGTGTTTTCTTCCTTAGTCCCTTTACCCAGATGCTCTAGGGAATACAAAAAAATTCTTGTTCCCCTCAGTGCTCCTCCTTGCGACTGGTCAGCACACAGAATGATGACTCTCTCAGGTCCACAGATCTTTGAAGGAGCTTAACTTCCACTGTCTGTTGATAGGTTTATGCCAAATGGCATGCCTTTCAGGCTGGAACACCAAGCTTTTTTCTATTTTTGCGGTGATTTTAAAGGTGGATCAACAGCCTGGTTATCTGTGCTGATCCTTTTCTTCTTTTTAATTACCTGGCTCCTGGCTTGTAACCGCTGGAGTAGGTAGTCCCGGTGCAGGTTCTTCTTGGGGGATCAGATTAATATCCTTTTCTTCATTTTAGCATTTATATTATTGTATTTGTAATGTATACTTTTGCTCATGTCCTTTGAGCCTTAAGTGTAAGCCACAGAACACACTGGATAGGTAGAAGCCTTTTTTATTTTTTGTTTGTCAATGGTGTGTTTCCTATAGCATTTTATTGTTGATCATGGTGCTCTTGACAGCAATAAACTCACGCCACAATGTTGGGTTTGGGGACCTTTTCTTAGGAATAACCACACTGTGAGGTATGTTTTGTTTTGTTCACAATGCTGTTGTTGTTACCCAAGGTAGCAACAGATTTTCATTTCCATTGGGAATCTTTATTACCAGCCTTATGGGGGCCTTTATTACCAGCCTTATCCCCTAGAGAAGATCTTGGGAAGGCTGGAATTCATTCATATGGTTTCTACATGTTTGTAAAAAAAAACGCAGACACCTTGATTTCCCCAAAGGTCCAAAGAAAGGTGCCATAGCTACATCAACAGTCATCTCATCCTGGGTGGTGAAGATTATTCAAATTGCCTAATCTTCTGTCCTTAACAGTCTAATGGAGTCTCCATCTGCCGCAGTAAAAACTGTGCAACACTCTTATTAGCATCTGTACACATATTACATAGTTTGTATCATGCAAAACAGATATTATTGGTTGTATTTTGACAATAATTTTGTAAAGCATTCAGTATTAATCAAGGTTATTCCTAAAAAGCAGTATCACTTTGTCTTTTCATAAGTACACTGCCCAAAGAGTGGTTCTTACCCAACATACTGTTTTTAAGTTTAGGTTGGATTAGGGCATTTTGAGCACCTATTTACTGCTGAACTGAATCTACTGAATATAGCAATGTTATAAATATTTCAGCCTAAATTAATTGTCCGGCATTCTAATAGAGTGAAAAAGAATTACAAAAAAAAAACCCCATACAATTTTAGAAAACAGAAAAAGTAATGTTGTGCCTTTCTCACTCCAGAACACGTAACACTATCTACATGTCATTTGGACAGCAGCCAGTAGCATGGAGTAAGGTGGACCCCTTGTGGGGGAACTTTAAAACTAAAACGTCTAAAACTCTTGGGTCACATGTTTTTTTTTTTCATTTAACATTATTTGTTAACATTTCATACAATGTTAATTGAATTTTTCTGATCCCCACTGACGTTATTTTAATATAGAAATCTCTAATTTGAAAAGTATAACACCTGAAAACTGCTGATGCTTATCCTTACTGTAACCACCTCAGCCTTACTCTACTGTGCTGTAAACCCAATCGCTATAGGTGCCAACATTTATGCCCAATCTTTTTATGCCAAATTCAGCACAAGAAAATCTCAACCAAAAGCAGTACACCAAAAGGAGGTGATTTGCTGCTCATATACCTTAAGATTGTGTTTTTTAATCCGATCAGAATTAAAATATTAAAGTTCATAGTTCAGATAGTCTTACACATACCGGCAGGGCTCATGTGACCTAGACTTCTGGCCATCGGAACAGAACTAAAAAGAGCAGCACCTGATTTTAAGAAAAATGGAAGTAGTCCAACTTTTCTACTTCTTACACCTTTATGTTTATTTATTTAACCACAAAGTCTCTGAAGCTGAGTTTTTAGTGCTTCACTCTAAACCGACCCTTTCTCAATCTTTTTAGCTTTGATGAACCCTCAAAATAATTTTCAGGTCTCTGTGCAACTCCTACCAAAACCAATTTTTTTAAAGGTCAAGGAGAAAAAAAGCCTTTTAAATTGGTGGCCAGTTGAAAAAATACCACTTTCCCTCTTACAGCAGTGGCTAGAATATCTTATTTTTATTTGTACACCTAAAACATTATTATAGCCATGCAGCTACCAAGCACTGTTATATTCTCAATTGGCTCACAGTATCATCTGTATGCAGATGACACTCAAATCTGTCCACCCCTTATTTGTCTCCCTTAGTCCCGGCCCTCCCCTCTGGCACGTTGTCTTGGCATCACCTCCACATTCAGAACATTTTAAGGTCCTGACACTTTTACTCATGCAACATCTGCCCCTACCTGTCCTCAGAAACCACCAAACTCCTTATACACGCTCTTAGCATCTCTCGTGTGGACTACTGTAACATCCTTCTCTCTGGTATTCCACTAACACATCTCTCTCCTCTACAATCTATTATGAATGCTGCAGCCAGACTCATCCATCCTTCCCTCCGCTCTTTTTCTGCTGCCTCTCTTTGCAGTTCTCTTCATTGACTTAAATTTCACCTGAGAATCAAATTCAAGCGCCTGTGCTTTGCCTTCAAATCCCTCCAGAGTTCTTGTCCCACTTACATTTCTGATAGAAAAGTACTCTGGACACTCCTTACTCCTGAAATGACCTAGTAATGGCTTATTATTCCACTCATAACTTCATCACACACACGGCCAAGACTTTTCTGGGGCTGCCCCCACTCCCTGGAACTCTCTTCCTCATCCTATTCGGTTTGCTCCTACTTTCTGAACATTTAAAAGAGCTCCTAAAACCCATCTTTTCAAACTTGCCTATCCATCTTCTTCTGTCTCTAAAAACCCTCACCACTCGCTATTCCATATCCTCCCTCCTATTGTGTGCTAAATCCCCCACCTCTTAAATTGTAAACTTTTATGAATAGGGTTCTCTACCCCTCCTGTATTATTGTCTGTGTCTGTCTGTCATTTGCAACCCCTATTTAATGTACAGCGCTGTGTAATATGTTGGCGCTATATAAATACTGTTTAAAAATTATAGTGTCTGTCCCAAAACTCTGCAGGTATTCTCAAATTGGAGGTCAAACCAGCCACAATTCGAGGAACCTCTAGCAACCTCAGGAGGAACCCTGGTTAAGAATGGCTACTCTAAACAGTGGGTGAAAATCAACTAATTTTGTCATTCAAGATATAGTGCATACAAAAGCCATGATTATAAAAGTTTTTTTTTTTAAACAAATTTTATTAAAAAAATCACTGTATACATTACTCTTTAAATTGTTTCACTTTTTTTACAATAACAAATGAGTTCATAGTACAAGTTATCCACATGCTGACACAACCATAAGTTTATATTAACACAAATAACAACCATGTTCATTGTTTTGATATTGTTGAATTACATACACCAAAGACAGAGAGTTGTTTGCAGTATATGATGTAAATAAATCACTTTGCAGCATATTTTAGAAACCAATTCAAATACATTTTTGTTTTGTTTTCATACTGCAGACCCAAAACATGTATAAAACTAAGTAGCATTGTTATTAGGTCTCAATGTTAAACAAATTCATTCACTTTGTGTCCTACCATATATTTCATTCCTAAAGTGTCATATGGCCATCATATGGTTTGGTTGCTAGTGGTAGGGATTGAAATCAAGGGAAGATATACCACTAAAGGGGGTATGCAGGGTGAGACAAGGCTCCCTGTAGTTGTGTAACATAACAGAAACGGTATGCCGGCATGAGCCACAGCTAGCTTTAAATGTTGCTTTTCCTAGTACAGATAACACAATCAACTCAATTAGATGTGAAAAAGTTCCTGGGGGTTATTGTGTTGCATTGCTATGAATTATGTTTGCAACTAGTTCCCTTCTCCATACAGATAACAGCATAGAAACAGTTTAGTATATGGTTTATACAGCCCTTGCATTAAATGATTTTATTGTCTATTACTACAAGGATTTTGGCAACATGTCTATATCAGTTGTATTGCAAAAAGCATTTTGGTTATGCCAAGAATGCTAAGAATGTCTAATTCAATATGATATAATGGTTTAATATTCTTAATTGGGCACCCTAATTAATAGTAAGGTCTCTATTTATAAAACAGAAATTCTAACATTCCCTCAAACATTCCTGGAAGATGTTTGAGGGAATATCTGATTCCACGTTTGATAGAGTTTGCCATACAGTCTCGGCAATGCCAAAATGAGAAACGTCACTTAGAGAAAGAGTAGCACAAATTTTAAAACGTTCCCTAACATATTTATTAAAATATCCCCTTGGCTGTTATGTAGACGTCTTATTTGGCATAGGCTATAATAAGTAGCCGTATTCTGCAGCACAATCACATAATGTGCATAATGACAGTCTGTGTAATAAAGTAATTAATACTTTCTAATCAATATTTATAGAAGTTGAAAAGTAGTAAAAAGTTCACTTTGGTGATACTGTAACAAAATACTGTGTATTTTATTCTTGGTGTTTCATGAAATGTTAGCATTCCATTCCAAAAAACATAATAAAATATGCAAAATGTGCATAGTTCAAGCTAATATATGGAATAAAACATCTTTATAACTAGTTTATTTTACACAGTTATTAAATAGTACAGTGTCAACTAATAAACAATGAGTCAGTCCTTGATAACTTTAAATTATTGTTTTATTAAAATGAACACAACAGATGCCATGTGTATAGCAAAGTATCACTGTTTTTACAGTGGGTAACCAAGATACAACTAGGACTTTGCTTACTGGGCAAAGAGTATTTGATAATGTGCCCCAGCTTGGAGTTATATTACGAGGTCCTTGTTTATTTCAGATAACCAAAGCAGTAGTCATCCAGAATAAAACTGAAACCTGGGCAGAAAAACTTTATTTAAATATGTTTATCAATGACCACAATTGACTTCCATCCCATTACCTTTGAAAGCTCCTATACTACCTTGTAAAAGTAGAGGTGACACCATCATTGTGCTGTATATAGCCTGTGCAGAGAGCAGAGATATAAGTGGGGCACTATAGAATGCCAGCCGAAACCTACAGGGGGTGGGTACGAGACCAATCACCCTGCACAAGGAAAGGAAGCAGCAATAGTCTTTACACCAAGAAAATCTTGCACAGATGCAGAGTACATGGGTTGTTTAAACTCGGATCACTGCACAGATCTGGAAGAACAGAAATGGCACCAAGATTCCACATGACTATCGTCTTTGGAAAATATAGGTTTAACCCAGATTTCATATTTAAATATCAAAAATAGCCTCATTCAGCCACACATAGCTTTTTTTAAAATTTTTCAATATATCGCAACATTCAGGTCCAATAAAAACACACTTTTCTTTTATAAATATTACAGTTTTTTTTATTTAAGGGTACCTGTGAGATAAATGTATAAGATGGCACTGTTAAATAAGCAAGTTCCTTGGTTGTCAGTAGGATTCCCCAATTTTTAGTTCTTTAAAGGCATCAACCAAGAACTCATTATTATGCTAATAATATTGGTGGAAAACTAAGTGCTATGGTGATCCCATATGACAAACATAGAACCTCTGTTCCCAGGCCTGGCGGTACATTCATTACATTTTCTCCCACACTAACAGATTACAACATGGGGGATTCATGCCTTGACATAAATTAATATCCTCACAAGCAGCAGTTTTTTTAATATAATTATTGTATGTGTTTAACATCCATAAACATGTCCATATGTATACATATTTTTAAGCAGATCAAATCATACCTAATCTGGTTATGCAGGTACATGCAAAGTCAGCAAATATCTGATGTATTGAACACTACTTTTGGCTTCCACACACTGGATCAATCACATTTGATCAGCATTGTGAATACCTTTGTGTGCTTCAGATTGCCCTATACATTTTTCTTTCTTTTAGGTTCCTTACTCTGCCAGTGTATAGAAAATTTTAGAGGTACATAAGTTAGCAGTCATATAGTATGACCAAGGAACAACATTTTTGGTACTCCCGAAATTTACATTTTCAGTACTCCCTTCGACATCATTTATCAATCTGTCACAGCCGATTGATGGACGACCAACCGGAAGCGACCTCTGTTTCCTCCCATAGGAGGGGGGAGTGTTGCTTGCTTGTCCTCCCCATCCCCTCTTCACAGGAAAGTGTGTACAGTACTCATGACTAATGTGTCTTCCCACAATACTCTACTTATAGTAGAGAAAAAATGTGGACCACATCCTGATACTTTCTTATGGAAATGGTGAATTGAAGAGAAAGGAGGACCACACTTGTGTAGGAGAATCACACTTTCTTTACTCCAATTTCCTCTTCTCATGTAAGAGTAAAGCATCAGAATTTACTTGCTGCAATAGCAAGCACCTCTAGTTTTTTGAAGTGCTCCTTTACCATTTAGTACAACAAAAATTCATAGACAACGCTCAAAAAGTGGAGCAATAATCCATTTGTGGCCACCCATACTCCAGCAATTAAGCTTTACAAAAATAACTTACAGAAAAAAAAGAACATAAATATTCCATTAAAAAAAACAATATACAAAAAATTAGTCAATTTTGTAAAATATTTACATACAAATGTATTATTAGGTGGTCACAAATAATACATATAATATTAACAGAAATAATAAAAACAGTCATGGTTGACCCGCAGTGCACAAAATAAATCTAAATATATAAATAGTGAACATACAAAAACTTGGAAATGAATTGTTTAGATTTCAAAGTAATTGACAGCACCAGCTGCTTACAGGAACACTCATTTCTTATTGACCTTCATAGAAAGTCAGGATTCTATATGTGTTGTGTATTCACTTCCTTGTACTTTTGGACGGACTGGACAGATTTCTTGAGTTTGTACCTAAAGAGAAAAATAAAAAAACACATATTTAGGTGGTGCTTTAGTACACAACACTGGTCATTCTTGATGATTCTACTGTGCAACAGACTATGCTGCTGCTTTTCTGAGGCTGAGAAGGAATTTGTAGTAAAAGTACTGTATAGACTCAATATAAACTGATCCAATTATAAAATGAGGAATCTCACATATTATAATTTTTAGTCACCAGTAGATGGCAATGTGGCATCATAAAAAGTGTGTAAGAAACTCATGTCTCATAGCAAATTTGTTTCACACTTTACATGAGTGCCATCTACTGGTGTAACCCATTTAATCCAAGATTTTTATTCCCAATGGCATTTTGTAGGCAAATTTTTTACATGGTAAACATACATGATCTCTGACATTTGTCACTGAGTCAATTAATGATGCAAAACAACTACAACACTAGCTGTTGTAGCTCCTTTAGAACAGAAAGAATCAGTTCTGTAGCAGTGGCATTACATATAAGCTTTGATGTTTTTAAGTTAAAGAACAGCAAGGTTGAAGCTAATTCAAACAGTGCAGCATAGTAATTGATTTCAAATGACTATTGCTAAGACCATAACAGTCACATGATCTGCAAAGGCTATAGCAATACTCTCAGGCATTGATCCTCTCCAAATAAGTTATAGGGACATTCATGCTTGTCTATTAGGACGCTGGTGTCAGTATTCCTCTTTTCATTATGCAACAGCTTCTACTTTCTACTGATTTTCTGGCCCTTTCATCCATCTGCACACAAGCCAGTTGGGTTTTAAGGTACATTGCAGTGCTGTTGTCTGAACAGAAATTCATGTAACATGGTAATTACATTTCCATGTCATTAAATACATCTATATTATGAGGTGCCACTTTTTATTGATAATAGTACTCCTCATATCCTAGCAAAGCAAACATTTTGTAGTATATAACCATACAAGTCTACTTTAAGAATTGATTAAATTAAAAAAACAATAATACTTATATTGAATCCACTTACCATTTAAGTGCAAAGAATACAGCCATGACAGCTACTATAAGTAACATGGATGTTAAAAAGATGATTAGTGCCAAATATTCCTCATTGGGAGGTTGCGTTGAAAGTTCTGAGTGAGCACAGCGAAGTCCTAGGTACCCTCTCTCGCACCTGGAGAACAAAGAAGGTGAATATTATGAATTCAATTCTATTCACCCATATAGCTACATCATTACAAATGTTTTATTTCACTACAGATCATGTTAGAAGTGAAATGAATGTGCATTTTTTTTTTTTTTTGGAAACTCGCCCACTATCAGTCACTTTGTAATTAACTTTTAGGTCCTCAGCAAAAGTCTTAACGAGTGCATATTACAAACTAAAGAAAAGTTATATAAATGTCCTTTCCCGTTACAGTATATCTTAAGTGAATTATATCCAAACAATACAAATACTACAGCAAATATAAATAACACTTGTATTCAAGTATAGGTAGTCCTCGGGTCACATACAAGATAAGGACTGTAGGTTTGTTCTTAAGCTGAATTTGTATGTAATTCGGAACAAGTACATTGTTTTAATAAATGCAATTAGGACAGATGTTTGTCTCAACATATTATTAGGCATCACAAACAAATCACAAACAAAGCAAAAAAAAAAAATAAACTTTATGGAGCCTAGACATCCATTAACTTCTGGAGCAAGCTGTGCTTTGATATGCTAAAAGAAACAACTGCAGAGTTTGTCGTGGTCAATAAAGAGTTACAGAAAAGCAAAAGTATTTCTTCTGCAAGTCATGCAAACCGACCCTCTCCCCCCATCAAGCCTCCGTCCTGCACACAAGCGAGCAGGGAAGCCCCATTTGTATCTAGGAGTCGTCCATATATCAGATGTCCTTAACTCTGGGACTACCTGTCAATCATCCATTGGGATTAGATTATTGAAAAAATAAGAAAAAATGGTTGGAAAAGATCTTTCCAATTGCACTGGGTGTATCCCATGAACACAGCACATAATTTTTTTTCATTTTCAGAAAATCACTCCTATTGGGTAAATGTACTTACTGACAGTAGTGTTCATCTGCTTCTTCATGGTACAAGCACTGACCATTAATACAGTAGTTGCTCATTTCTGGCGAACATGGTGATACCTTCAGCGTTGGCTTTTGTGTACTTTCAGTTGTTTTCACTAATGACAAATAAAAAGAACAGTATCAATAACATGCAAATACAGTTTTAGTAACAGTTGTTTTTAGTTGGATAACTGTGACCAGTGCCAATATTATATTTTGGAATATTTGGTAATTTCCAAAGTCAAACTCTAGGCAGATAAAAAAAATGCAATACATTTATTAATGTATTGTAAACATTATTTGTAATACAAGCAATGTAAGAATTTGATTACTACTCTCTTTCAGTCCATTGTCCATTTACTGTATGGATTTAGCTGTGTAACTAGCTGAATACCTGGTGTTCAGTTTTAAAAATATGCATCTATATATACTGTGTGTATATATATATATATATATATTTATGTATTGTTACCTGAAAATGTTTCTTGTGTCATTTTACAGTTAAAGCTATTAAGGACGTAATCCTTTCTTACCCATTGCAGTTGTACAATTTTCTGCAGACACCCCGGGTTTACATAATGGTCCAACTGTTGTGGCACTAATAAGCTGTAGCATGTGAAAACCTATAAAAGAAAATACATTTATGAAACATTTTTTTATGGCAGCATATAATTATCATGGTACAATATATGTGACAAACATAGCTATTAAACTTATTTAATGGCATTATCACATTCAGAAAAAAATAGTTTGATTAGGCCTATAGCTTTGTACTTTCCAAAACCAGATAATTTCTAAAACCACGATACATTAAAAAAAACAAAACACCAAATTGGTTGTAACAGACAACAACACAATAGTTTAATTAGGTAACTATATGTTCAGCATTCTACATACCTGTTGTGTATATACAACATTGGTTTACAGAATGTGATTATATAGATTTTTGTAACAGTCAGCTTTCAATTCTTGTTTACCTTATAATATTCAAAATTGTAATACATTTTTCCTATTTTGTATGTATTTTCAATTTTCTGCCTGCAGATGTTATTCAGGAACAATACGTATATGCGTATCTATAAAAGATTCAACCCTACTTCCCCATTTTTGTCCTCTCTGTTCTAATACTTAATACCACATCTGCAGTAGGAGGGGGAGACCTTTCTTTATGGGAAAAATCTGCCTTGCTTGCTTTGTTCATCCATTGAAAACATATGAAATAATGTCAAAAACTAACTAAATAACAGTTTTCAAAATTTTCAAAGGCCTGCCAACTAACAGACAGAACAGAGCCAATGGTACACTTCAACTAGACAACATTATTTAAATACAGACTAACTAAAATGTAATAATGTTAAAATATAAGAAAAGTCAAAATAAAACGTAATAAAATACAAAGTATTAATAAAATACCAAGCTTGTGTGGCGTACTGTGCAATCTCATAAACAGTCAAACACTCCATAGTTATTTGTAAAGTAAGTTTGACTGTAAAGTCGGAAACTTGGTGTCAGACTATGATGTGTGACAAATTCAATATTTACCCTTGCAGAAAAGTTAGTGATAGGATGTGGGAGTGGTATTACTCTAATCACATCCTCAATACGCCTACTAGCGTAACAACGTCTCCCACATGCCAGAAAAACAAACATAGCTACACTGTACATGGTAAACTTTCTTGAAAAGAGAAGGATTGATTAAAATGCAATTTTATTAGGATATTAAAGCAAATTGATAATTATGTGATGTTTTTTTTCAAATTATTTATTACTAATAGCATTAAACATTTCTTTTTATACCTATATTTATATATTATTTATATATAATATATATATATATATATATATATATTATTTACATATTTTTCCAGAGTAATGATCTTTAACAAACTGGAGAATGACAGCAACTTCTGATAACTGTAAAATAAAAATTGATCTTAATTCATTTTTAAGACAATTACAGGGCTGATGTACAGGCAGATGTGATACCCCTGTGACGTTCAATTGATCCTTAATTGTGGATGTTTATAGGACCAAAACGGTGTCAAATTGGGATTAAACCTCTACTCCCCAGAAAAGACAAGGATTGGGGACAAGCTAGGGCATGGCTTAATCCTTACTTAAGTAGAAATAAAGGTCTTAGATATAGCCCGAACCTATCCAAGAAAATCCACATTTAATTTTAGGACTAACACAGGTGCCTGCAATTACCACAAAGATGCCAATTCTAGCATTTTATGGTTTTTAAGGGAGTTGGGTTCTATGGTATGGAAAACGAGGCAACTGCCCATGGCCCCATCTTCTTCATGGCCCAGAATGGCATGGGCAAAGGGTGATGGAATGCTGTGCATTTGAGACCCCGCTGCATACTTGCCCAGAGCCCCATTTTGTCCAGAACCATCCCTCTTTGTCAATAACACTATTCAATTGACTTGCATTGAGAAGGTGTTTACAACATGATTTTTTTTAATACACATTAGTGCATTTTGTCTGTGCTGGAAAGAATGATAAAATTAACAAGAATTCTTCCAGCCCTAATAAGCCCTTTATACTTTATCTATATTTATTCAGCCAAATAACCTCTATAATCCATATGTGTCAGTAATTAAAGGGATGGGTTGGCAACACTAAACGGGTGTAGCACGAAAGCCTAAAGCTGTGAGTTACAAAATATCAGACTCTCCTGGTGGAAGGGACAGTTCTCTGTCATATAATGGGGGTCAATAAATCCCACATGCCTCTGAAGCCTTTTTGTCATGCAGTGTCAACAGGATTAATAGCAAATACCAGGTAATAGGTTACCTGAAACCATTCGGCAGGCTATCTATGCTTAGTAAGGTAATAACCGGATCTGTTTATCCCAGGTAAATATTGGCTTCATGCTTTGTAACCAATAACATACTCTCCATAGTTACATTGTAGGATGTTTAGCATTAGTTTGTTTATGCATTAACTTTAAGGCAAAAATTTCCTTTGCCTTCTTTATGCTGTTAATCTTTCCATGGACAATAGATCTGCCATCCAATACACGTGATTCCTGCTTGAGCTACAAATACATTTTTCAAATAACTTTGGCTCACCTGACTCCCTGAAGAAAGCAAACGAACAGGTAGGACATTTTGTTAAATAGGATATTGTTTTTCAACGTCTAAAATTGCACTGTGAGTAATGGTTGGGTAGAATTATACATATTTGTTGTCAATGTATAAAAAAAAATTTCATACATTATATTCAACTGTTGTTAAGTTTTCTTCACAGATAAATGATAATTGTTAAAGAAAAACTGTCCCTATGCACAGGCAGGGAAATTGGACAATGAGCCCGATTTAATAAAGCTCTCCAAGACAGGAGGACATAGGCTATCATTTCAAAGTCCAGGTGATCCAGAAAACCTGAAATAGAGCTGGTCTAGGATTAAAAACATTCCCCATCTAATAGCAAATGATTTTTTAGAAATCCATAATAAATTAGATAAATTTTACAGCACATTAAAGATTTTCATGTAGGTCCAAAACTTGGTTTGCAAATATCTCCAATGATTGTATCCAATACATTGTTTAAATACAAGCTCAAAGCAGGTAATAGGAACAGAGTTACGCAAATCGTTAACTATATTAAGAACCATGTCATCATTTTAACACGATTCTAGGTAAAAGGTGAGATCAAAGTAAGAACCAAGCCCTTTTTTTTCTACATCCATATTGAGCTGTCAGCACTTTAAAGCTTCCAACAATGAGAAATTGGGAGCTGTCACATGTAGCTTAGAGCTTACCTCCACCCCATACTCCCATATGTCTGTAAAGCCTGAAAGATCACATGACTGCTATATTGTGCACATGAGCTTATCATATACGGACTTGAGCACACTATCGATCACTGATGTCACTGTCATTGGTTTATCATATACTGGCATAAATAACTCTTACTATCTACTGTACCATACAGCACTTCATAACTATAAAAGAATCTGTAAGCTTACTGAGTGTTTGGACTTTGCTTTGATCACAAAAAAATGTTACAACACATTTAAGCCTTTCGCAGCAATATACCATAAAGGGAAGCTGAGCTATAGCTTTTACACAAGCAGTTTGTTTTTACAGCCACTAATGTTTTTCATGGATGGAGGAAGCAATTACTGTCATGAGCACAGTACCTGCCAGTGGTTGTTTGCTGGATCCCACCAACCCACATCACCCTGGTGCTGGTCCTACACTCTGGCTTCATCCACTGCCAAGGTTTTTGGGGGTGATATGTAAAAGTCCTATTTACCCTCTCATTATAGAAGTCCACCAGGAAGAACATTTCTGCTTTAGATAGACTGGACCAGTCTTACCATCACTACCTAGACACTGCCAAGTGCTGGAAAAGGAATTGCACACATCACATGAGTTACTGTGTATATTACCACACCATAATGGAAAGAGGTTTCCTTTAAAGAGTCAGTTGACTTGAATCCAGTATTTCAGTTCTCATAGCTACTCATTCACCATCTTCTCAGTTGGTAAATATCTTGAATGGGATCACTAATCACTGGTGTACCTATGTCACCTTGATGAAGAGTGCAGCAAGAGAAGAGATACCAAAGCTGGAAGCCATAGTGTGGAAACCTTACCTCTAAACTTTACAAGATAGAAAATAGCCTAGCTGCAGCAGTTACTGAAGTCTAGAATAGAGTTACAGTTCTCCTTAATTTTCTTTATTACTTTTGATACTTGCTATTTTATTTTTTTAATTTTTTTTTTGCAACTGACATAAATAACTATGTTGAATAAAAAAGTTAACATTATTTAATTGCATCAATCAGCTGTCATTTCTGGGTAGCAAACGACTTACACTGTGACAACAGTGACTACACATTGTTACATCATCTTCCCAGCACTGCAGAATACTGTACGCTTTTCTTAATGGAATGTCATTCAGAACAGAACAACAAACACTTATGTGGTTTTGTGGAATGTGATTACAATAGCAGAGGATTACAGTTATTAGCAGTGCAATAGAAAAGCACTGATAAGACAAATCTTAGAATAGATGTCCCTCTTTGTCATTTTTAAAAGGCCATATGAACAAACAGAGTATGATGATGACATAGCAGAAAGTTTACTGTTCTCACCAAAGTGGGTTGCATTCCAAGTGAACTGCTACAATGTCTCCTTCATCTGTCATCTATGTATGCATTTGTATACAACAACAGTTATTATTACTGTGGTTTACATATGTATTACTACAGTGATTTAGAGAAGTGATGCTTAAGGGATGTAGGGATGAGCAATAATTAACAAAGTAGAAACTCTCAACTTTGCAAAATGAACTACATATGTAGGTGTAGACATTTACTGTTTTGTTTGGAGGGGGTGTCTTTTGGGTAATTTATATTATTTAATTTAGTATTCTTTGTATTTGTATTATTTCTTTGTTTTGTGTCATTGTTGATTGTGTACTGTTGATTTAAACATTCCCAATTTATGGGAAAATTTCGCAATTTTGTGGCACAATATCAAGTCCAGGATGTTTAAAAGAGTTCCCAATCAAAAGCCCACTGCCCCCTTAAAATCATCCTAATTTTGCCCTGTAGTATAAGTTTTCCTGCATATAAGCATAATATCAAAGAAATGTTTAAATTGCCATTGTCACGCATTATTGTTAACTGTTGTTCTAAGGCAAAGGTAAACGTCCAGCATCATCAAGCCATTGTTTGATGTCAGCATACACCAATACATGGTCATTGACCATATTTACCATGCCGAGTGTTTGCTTTCTATGCACATCAATTAGCCAGTCATTTTATTCCTTTTCACAAATTCAGTGGGTATCTCCATTGCTTTTTTCCTAAGCACAAAACCTCAGGAATTGACCAACTGAATCAGCAAGTATGATTGGGAAACATTTTAATTGAAATATATTTTTAAAGATATTCCTTATGAAATAAACTTTCTTGGTTCAGACACTTTAGTAGTTTTTCATAAAGAGCATATGCTACTCATTATGTAGATCACACCAAGGTGAAAGTGATGAAGCTGCATTCTATTTGTGACTCAATTCTTACGTCAAAACTAAAAATGGTATATTGTCAGGTTAATGATAAACTAGGAGACGCTTTGCATGTCCTTGGAAAAGCCTTTTGCAATTCTGTTATCAAGCTTGCAGTTCAGGTTTTGTTTTTAATCATCTTTATGAAAAAAAAAATTGTACACCTCCACTAATACTTGAATTTAACAAAAACTTCACAAACTATGCAGCAGTCACTTTTGTAAGGTCAACATCACAGGGGCTGTAAAAGAATCAGATAAGAGAGATATTGATAACAGAGGACAGCTCATGGATGATGAAAGAAAAAAGCAGTTAGGCATCAAAAAATGGAAGGGCACGAGCTAGTGTTCTACAAATAAATGATCAAGTAAGGCTGTAAGTTTATATCGTCAGTGCTGGGCAGAGTGGAAAGTAGTCCAAAAAATGGGGCTATGGGCAAAAATAAAATACATATACACTGCTGTAGGTCACCAGCACATGAGTTTTTGGTTTTCTAAGTCCATACTGTAACATATTTGTATTACCAGTACAGCTGGCAGCAGAACTATTTGTTCTGCAGTGAAATCATACAGCAGCATTGCCACCATTCATACAGTGTAATCTAAGTTGGGCTTGTACTTTGAAATAGACTTTGAAAATGACTCATTTGTAGGCAGGATCAATAGCTTCTAAAATTAAGTTATTGGAGAACTTATAAAAGCTAAAATGCTATTGACAGGCTGCATACATTTTTTTATTTTTCACTTGCTTCTTTAAAATGTTAAAATTGTTTCTACAATTTTTAAGTATCTTCATTTTAACAAAAAAAACATTAAATTATTTTATAAACTAGTTTTATGACATTTTATATTCTTATTAATTTTAATTTGGTTATATTACTATAATAATTGACTAAAAGATGTTTTGTATATGTGTGTCCAGACATACAATACCCTTTCCAATAACAGGTATATACAACAGATACTGGAATTCTCATGGGATATTTTGTTCTAAAATTATAAAAGGCAAATAATAGGATAATTACAGGGACAATCATAGAGATTTCTTTTGGTATGTGAACAAGGATATCAACGAAGAAAACAGAAACTGCCCTAGATCATACATAATAAGGGTTTGGTTAGTGATGAAATTTGCAACCGGTAATTAAATACGACAGTGTCCAAAAATGTAGCCAGGTTTAGTAATCAAGCTAACTCAGGTTCCCAGACATTTTTTGGTATTAACCCTTTTCTTTTTCTTTTTCGATATATCCTCATTAGCTGATGTGTTATTTCTTGAAGCCTAAGTGACCAGCATAAGATGATATAGGTAACAAATATGTGCAGGGCTTAGTTTATGATGGCACTACCAAAACCACCTACACGCCATTTTAAAAAGAGTTTTATTTCATCCCACACTGCATTTTAGGTTCATATTCAGTTGCTGGAAACTTAGCTCCAATTCTTCTAGTTTATTGTACTAAAGAATGTGAGATAAACAGGGCACTCCTGGATATTACCCACCTGCAATTCACATAGCTGATTACATATATGAGGACTGTAAATTCAGGGACACGCAATGTTTAAATAACATTGGACACATTTACTGATGCTATAGCTATTAAAGGCTGACATTTTTAATAATACAAATTTATAGGCTGTAAATACTTTAGATTGGTGAACCCCTATCTCAGTTCTCTGTTCGAAGGAACCTATATAGGTAATGCAAGAAATAGCAACAGTTAACTGAATAATCTGGAAATATATATATTTTTTTGCTGGAAAGCTGCCTTTTGTAACAGGTAAAATCACAGCACAAAATGACTAATGTTTTATGAAAAGGGAACCTGCTGTATCCTCCTGAATAGGAAACAACCACAGTCAGTTGCTCCATGATTCAGCAGGATAGATCAATGAGCAAAGTTGGGGGACAACTGTACAGACTATGTAGCTATGTACTGAAATCTAGTTTCGGTACATAGCTTTAGATTTCTATCTGGCTACAATTGCATTGAGAATGACTTACAATGAGAATGTTTTGGCACAATATTGCCACGGTCTTAAAGTTTCTTTTTCTGCTTTGTATGATGTTTCAAAACATGACAGTCCAAAAGAAAATAGTTTCTGCTATATTCTCTTAATATTTGTTTGAAAAACAAAAGATTTTATGTAAACAATTTAGTGAAATAAACATGAAAGTAAAATAAAACATTTAAAGCAAATAAACATTTTTAAAAATTTAAAGTACAAAAATTTTGCTTCATTCTGCAAAAGGTTTACTGGCGGCCAGTTGAGAGGCTTCACAACTAAATCAGCTGCTCCAAAATCATTTACTGACACTTTAAAAGCCTGATTTTGGAACATAGTCTTTAAATATATATATATATATATATATATATATATATATATAAATATAGTATAGCTGTATTTGTTTATTCAATGTGTAGAATCCATGTCTTGCTTGTAGTGATGCATAATTATTATTTTTATTATTATTATTAATACGGAATTAACAGGATTTATATAGCACCAACATATTACACAGCGCTGTACATTAAATAGGGATGATTGTACTTGAAAACTTCTCTTATTCTCAGTGGTCAGATCTGACCTTACATAAAATAATAACTAACTCTATAATGATCAGTTTTTCTTTGCACTCTTTGAGCAGGGAAGCTGATCACATTCCCTAATGAAAAAAATGACTAGTCGAAAGTGCATTTATATATCTGTGTCCAAATTAAATTTATTTAACGCAAAAGCATACAAGTAAAAATGTGAAAGTCTTGTAAAAAAAAACATTACAATCAAAAAAAAATTGGAATATGTTTCCCCTTATACCGCACCCATTCTTTTAAAAACTACATCACAGGCTTATCCCAGACATGTAGAAAAATGACACCTAGGTTAAGAATGCACAGAATAAGAATGTGCCGGAAGCAAGACTTGACAGATTTTGTCAAGCACTGTCATGCCTTGGAAAATATTTAGTTGTAGTTGATTGGACATTACGATTTTGCGCATGCACATTTTCAGGTGGCTTTAGATGACACCAATTTATCATTTTGGCTTGTTTTTTTCAAGCTTTAACCTAATCAATATAACTTTTTCAACCTAACCAGTTTACTTTGTTGCTATACCATGCCGATATCATTTTTTTCTCCTTTTAAATGGAACATTTACAAAATATGTCACATCTGTCACTGCAGAACAGAAGTTGAATAGCAACTCTCTTAAAAAGCAACTATTTATCGCCAAAAGTTATAGCGACCTATCTTATAACAACATATCTTTGCATTGTGCCAAAGGGCTGACTTTGCATAAGGAAGCTGATAGCTAGGTAGCCTAGGGAATATGGTTAAGAGGAGTTCACATCTAGTTATGAGCAAAAAACATTTTACTTACGTATGATTCTTTGGTGAAAATTAGCAAAACTTCACCTTGGGGTTGATTCCCCAAAGGAGTTTAGGGTATTCACCTGGAAATGTGAATCATCACTTTGTAAGGGAATTGGGTGTGAATGTAGTGAAAACCTAATTTGCAAAGAGTACCAAATCACATGCCAGGAAATGTAAAATATATAATTTTTACTTTCTACATTATTGGATGGTTGACGTCAGCTTTTCTTTAAATAAGCATTCTCTTGGCAAGGTAAAACATTGAAGGATATGTAATCAAGAAAAGCACAAAAATTGCACTAAGATTATGCAATTGACTAGACTTAATTTGTAGGCTAGAAATGTCAGCGTAAACGAACTTTTTTCACCATTTTTTCCGAACATTTTTATATGAAAGGAAACCTGGTAATAACATGAATGCTACATTTATTGACCAGCTGAAAAGAATGATTTCCTAGTTGTCTCTGGCTTCAGTTGCTGGCTCAGTAAAAGTATGTGGCCAGTATTACTCACTTGTACTTGTTTAATGACAACTAACATTAAAGAATGATATGTTAGGAATGACAACCTTCATAGTTCTCTCAGTACATGTTTACAGATAGGTACATAGATACATATATAATTGTATAGTGTAAGCATGTATTGCTGAGTATTTTTAGTAACAGCATTGGTGATATAATGACAACCATGAACAAAAACAGTACACACTACTGGACTGAAAACCTGTGTAGCTTTTTCTATTTCACACATTACACATTACACACATTGTGCATACATTTCAACATACCGGTAGTAATTCTACATAGTCTACATAATAGTGATACTACCGTTCATATATAAGTGCTATAAATAAATAGTCACTTCAATTATATAAATATGCTAAAAAATTATTGCAAATATTACTTTCTCCATATTTGATTTCATTTATTAAGACAATCAAGTATTTTATTTTATAAGACAATTAAGTCTCCCCTTTAATTTTTAGAATTTTTAGCATTTTTGTGGATTTCACATTAGTATATATTATTTTAAGTATATAAAATTATATGTATATAAGTTAGCATATAAACAGTCACATATAAATTAAGCAATAAAAATTGGTTTCTAATTAACGGTGCTCACCAGGTATGGTGGCATTCTACAATATGAATATACACAAATGAAGAATGGATTAAAGCCTGCATTTCTGAGCCGTCAGGTGCAATGTAATTTTTATACTTACTAAGGAAAATGATGACACTGGATATCCTCCTGAAACAATCCATGCTGTCAGCTGATGGGAAGAAGCTAGGAGCCCTTGAGTCAGTCTGTTCTTGGCTGGCCCTTAAAGGAGTTAGGAGAGCCTATGGATGAGGCAGTACTCCAAAGCTCAGAGGAATGACTAATCAGACTCAGTGTTCAGGCAAGTTTCCCTCTCACTAAGGAATGCTACTCTCAGTTGTGCTGTGACCTCTGAGCCACAGCGTCATTTATACAACCAGTCCTGCTACATAACTGGTTTGGCTCCAGTTCCAAGTGCAGACGCACACTGAGGGAGGAGATTTTTTTCTTTTTGACTTTTCAGCCCACCAGCGGAAGTTTTCTACGCTTTGGAATGAACTACTTAATTTTACATGTTTTGCTGAGAGCCAAAAAATTTTGACAGGGTGGTGGGTGGTTGCAGGTACTGAGAAAGATGTTTCTACTCTACTTCCTTATCCTTTTTTTCTTTCACTCCTCACACCCAGTCTTAGAATAAAAGACTCACCCATGTTACTGGCTTTATTAACTATTTTCTACCCAGCTACATTCATATAGTTTGTTCCTACTGATTGTTCAAGCAATCATTTACTGTATATGTCAAGTTGTTACAGATGACCACATACATTAAACAATTGTTAGTTGGGAACTTTCTAGGAAGGGAATTATATTACACTTAGTACACGCATTATATAAGAATGCACATCTGTGTGTTTTGGAGATGCTCCTAGCATCATCTTAATATGTGAACTGTAGCTATGAACTTGTTGTGAATGTTAGACTATAAGAAAAAGCTAATTTATCAAAGATCATTAGATGACCCTTTGCACAACTCGACATTAATATATAATGTATATAGGCATTTACAGGTTTGGAGTTTAATTGAACTCAGATTGGCATATGCTTGGAATGGAGGGTCTAATATTGCCTTTATGTACCTTCTTACCCTTAAAATAAATTTCAGGACTCAGGGAAGCCTTGAAAGAATTATTGATAGGAATAATGACCACATTACTGTGATAATGAGTAAATAATGATAATTAGTAAATAATTAGAGCGTTAGTCTAAAAGTTCCCTGGTGTCACCCGTTGAACTTGAAATTATGCAGGCACCATCAGGTCAATCAGCAAAAGCTCAAGAAACCAATATTAGCCACAAGAGGAATCCAAAGGTTCCATTGTGATCTGACAGAGAATGGCTCATCAAACCTACCCCTCAGTAAGAAGAGTCAAAGAAGTGGTTCACCTAAGTCACATCTATATAGAAGATACCTTGTTACTACATCACACTGACACACACTATCACTAAAGCAGCTTTAATAAAACAAAACTCTAACTTTAATCTGTAAAGAGTATCCATAAACTTGTTTGTTATACCTTTATAAGTTACTTAAGTATCATTTATCCACACCAATGAGATGTTACATATTCGCTTGTTGTGGACATTTTGATTGCATGGCAGTGAAGGACTGGACTGGTGATCAGAGGGGCATTTGCCACCTGGGCCACTACCTATTAGATATTTCGTACTGCTGCACCTCAATTTCTATATACTTGTATTCAGATATCATTTACAGTGGCATCTGCAGTCTATGACGCATGCTGGGTGCTATATAGCTATCTGCTCCCTGTTCAGACCTGTAATCAAAGTAGTCTTCCACCACCAGTTATTATTGCCTCTCAGAGATCTGAAATGACCAAATACCACAAATGTAGCTCATGCAGGAAGAAGATGTTCTATAATAAACCATGTCCCTCATGAACACCCATCTTTTACCATGCCCACCAATCAAATTGGTACGGTATGGTATGCTTTTTTTTTCCCCACAAAATGTTGTCTCTACCATGAAAGGGCCAACTACATCAGTTTGCCTAACAAGACAAAAGTTGTCAAGTCTATGATGCAGGGGATGCTGTGTCTATCGAAACTTCCTAACAAGTATTTATATTTTTTTCTTAAAACAAATTTGTCTTCCTTTCTAGTCCTAATCAGTTCATAAACCTAATCATGTTTTGAGTTTCCCCATTCTGTTCCAGTTTGGTTTACTTCTAACACCTTTAGACTTGTTTCTTTTCTAGCTTGCACAAAAGCAGTATATATCTATATTCCTCCATCACCTAATCACTTTAATGGCATAACCTAGTTTTATCAGTTTGTACTATGTCCTTTTTTTCATCTTTCTGTATACTACCTGTACCAAGGACTCCCCGCTGTGTTCTTTTGTCTTAAGCTACGTACACACGGCAGATTTTTATCGCCCGATAATCGGCATCGGCCAATTATCGGGCGAAAATCTTCCGTGTGTACAGTTGGTGTCGTCCATCGTCCGGACGACCGACCTGCCGGATCCACGGACGATGGACGACAGCCGATCGTAATGAAAGGGAAGGGGAAAGCGCGCAGCGGGGTGCCGCTCCGTCGCTCTCCCCCCTCCCCTCTCCATAGAGCATGAACGGTGCTGTATGTACAGCATCGTTCATGCATCTTGCAGCCCCTTGTCGTTGGAAAGGATCGTGAAAGATCCTTTCCAACGACAAAAATTGCAAGTGTGTACGCAGCTTAAGTCTGTCTTTTTTGTATCACTCTTTGCCAAGATATCTTCATGTTCTGGTCTGTTTTATAACCTGATAAGTCTTCTGTGTGTTACCAACATATCATGGTAGTCAACAAAGAATAGAAAAAGCCATCAGAAGTTTCCCATAATAAGTTTTTACGTTACTGTACTTGCAGAAAAAAAGGACTAATAACCTGCAATAAACGTGATGTTTGTACTTTTTTGTGTATAGATATATATCTTAACACGTGTAAAAAATGTGCATGGTTACAAAATTGAGGTTCTCGAGGATTGCTCTCAGTAGTTACAAGCTATGTATGATGATATTATGCAATAAAGAGCTAATGTTAACACTGAAGGATGTTGAAGCATGTTGAAGCCAAACCCTGATAACAAATTCTCCAGAACTGGGTGAAAAGGTGTCACTTTTACTTTTTTAGTTCCTTGTACCGGGACTCTATAGAATCAGTCTGTGAAAGCTCTAGATTTAAGTAATAAAAATTCCTAGCTAAGTAAATTTCACAGATGACAGATTATTAGAGACAGAAAAAAGAGATAACAAAACTGGAAAAACAATGCATTGGGAAATGTCTAAAAAAATTTAAAACAGTTTATGGATGGTCCAAAGCTGGCATATAACGTTCTTCAAAACAAAATAAAACAAAATAAAGTATAAGTATTTATGAAAAAATGTTTAGATCGGAAGCTAAACTTAAAACTTAAAAAAAAAACACAAGGCAAAACCGGGAACCATTACTCCATAATCTACAATATAAATATTGTCCATTTGTCAGACACAATAGATACAGTAGTCTGCAGGAGTTTTATCATAAAATAGAATGCCCAAAAAGGTAAAATGGCCAATCCAGTACTAGGGAAAGGGGAGTGAAAAGTAATGGAACTGAAGCAAAAGTGATGTAAAGCCAGGATTGTAAAAAAAAGAACAGCTAAATGGTGTCTAGACAATATTGTAGCAGTGATGCAACATTGAAATAAACTGAATAAATTGGAAGTCTTTTTGCAAACCCCAAACTCTGTAAAGCAGAAGATAATGGATAGGTGAATGAGAAAACGCAGGACTTCAGTTCAAAGAAACAAATAGTCTGTGGGTTAATGCATTGTGTGACTGCAAATTGTTTTAGCTAAGAAAAGTGGGTCATATTAACCCAAATTATTAACCCAAATATTGTTCACATGGATGTTCCGAGGATAGTGTTCAAAATATTAACATTATTACTAATATTAAACTGTATTTATAAAGCGCCAACATATTACGCAGCGCTGTACATTATATAGGGATTGCAAATGACAGACTGATACAAATAATGACACAGGTGAAAGAGAGGGTCCTGCCCAGAAGAGCTTACAATCTAAGAGGTGTGGTATACTGTATAATAATAATTGATAAGGGGACTGCTGATATGAATATAGAGGTAATCTTCAATAATAAATTTGTTATTTTGTGGTACAGTATGACTATCAAATAAGGAACGCACTACATCACACTATGGAACATATTTATAAACAATTTGTATAGTGATTCTATCAACGCAAGTGCTTGTTTATCGCATTATGCAACATTTTGAATTGGGTAATGGCAATTTTAAAAACTACTAGCCAATAGCAGTGCCCCCGCTGTACCTTAGTAACTATGCAATGCAAATTTTATTTGTAACAAATATTCAAACTCACTTCCCACCTGCTCTATATAACATAAACAGCATTTTCTTTTCACTGGCAGCTTTGATTTACTCTACAAGCATATTAGCACATATAAAGTTAATGCAAATTGTAGAAATTAGGCATTTATAGTGACATAACATTTTGGGGTCTATTTATAAAGCAATGCATCTGAAAATCACTGAAACATTCTCAGGTGGATAATCTATTACTGACATTAAAACATATTGACCTGGAACATTCTCCACCAGAGAATGTTTCAGTAAATATCAGATACACTGCTTTCAAAATACACCCCTTTATGGTGCAATTTTCAGTATGCTTGTCAATGTCTACTTATTGCTTTTAAGTATTTTCAAGTACATTCAGCCATTTCATTTAACTTTTATGTTCAACCATCTCTATTTAGTAAATACAATTTGGCTCAACGACTACTATGTTCACCCTCGAAAGAGTGTTACATTTCCCCGCCAAAGAATGTTATGGTTGCCCACAAAATACAGGTTAATAAGGTGCACTCTTGGCACATGAGAATGGGAAGTAGGTAGACAGTTAAATCAGATTTTTGCTGCCTGTGTTTTGCTTTGGAAGAACTCGCCTAACTTCCTGCCCTGGAGATGAACTTGGAGATAAGATGCAACCTTTCCAAAGAGAACAGAATTCTTATCTGTGATAAGAACAAGTGTCCCTGATTTTTCCGATATTATATTTAGTGTATCCATATGTAGAGTTTCCTTTGAACTGTACAGTCTCTGAATCAAGAACATGAAGGAAAACAGGAATAGTTATGTATTATCAGATCACAAGGGAATCTTGTGACTCTTCATGGTTACCTTTCTCCGAGTTCTAATACTGAAGTTTTACACAAGTGTCCAAAGGTAGCTGAATATGAAAAAATGTGAAACAAAAAGCAAACATTAGATAAAAATGTACTTTTGGCATTGCCTTCTTATATATTCCATACCTTAGATACAAGTAAAGCTGGCTGGTCATTTACAGTAAAATATATTTTAGGTGTTTATTTAGGTGATCCACCACACTATATATTAGTCTTACCAGTTTCAAAAACTAGGGCAAAATGGTTACATATTATTCTAAATAGCCCTACAATTACAAAGCAATAGAAGATTTTTTTTTAATTTAGGTTGTCACTTTAGGTTTTGAAAATTGTTTGAATAATTTCATTTGTAATGAGGACTATTATTTATAAGCTTGTTGTATTGGGGACAATAAAGTATATGATTGTGTTTTTCAAATATTGTCTGTGGAAAGACTTCACACCTTGCGCATGTAAAGGCAAGTGTAGGAAAACACTGGAACAGAAATGTGCATTCCACAGCAGTGTCACCAACTGTCGTTTCATGGACGGCCTATGAAAAACATCTAATTTGGATCATCTTTGATGTCCTTTCTGATGTCCCTATGTTCACCCCTTGCTTGGCCCAGCTCCCTAGTGACTAAATTCAATACAATAAAAATACAAAATATTATAATGTGAAAGCAAAAAACATAGAACTCATATTCATGTACTTTTGGTCAAGATATACTACAGAGTCAATTACTTCACAACCAGCCAAAATTCCAAAAAAATCTTTTGGTAAAAATCAAGCAAAGTATATTTTACTTCAGATCAACTTCAGATGCAATCAAAAATCACTGCCCATGTGTATTGGTGCTAAGAGACTTTGATTGATAGTATATTTTACTATCTATAACAATCATGGCAATTGTCCTAATGTAGTGCTGTGTAGTCATTCACAAGGATTTAAGCAAGATGCTCTGTATAATTAGCAATTAGTTATGAAGGAGATTGCCAAACGAGTGATGCAGTTTTCATTGCTACTTAAATAGTATTTCCTCATGGTCTTGTGTGTATGACATCCTGGAAATCCCAGTCTTTACATAGGAATTGTCACAGCTGGAGCTCATCAAACACAATGCTTCCACCAGCTGGCTTGACTGCAAACAGCAAGCAACATGTTCTTGCTTCAAACATCTGCTTCAACAGATCTGATACGAAAAGTGGAAATATTTAATAATAAAGTTACTGGAGATGTCAATCAAAAGGGGAGATTTAAAATAAATAGTGTACAGAGGTCAATAACTTATTTGATACAAGGCTTGATATTAAAGCAATATATAACAATAGCCAGTTTATTCATTATTTTTTTGGTTTTATGGTTTATGCATTTAAATACATTAACTATATATATATATATATATATATATATATATATACACTTCCTTTTTTCTATTTTGTTCCAGGTATCATTCCGAGAGACTTGAGCCATCAGCATATGACAACTTAGGCTTTGTAGTTTCTGTAAGTGTATCATTCCCTTAACCACAGCTTGCCAACTGACCTTGGAGCAGCATTGCAAAATTGCCGCTTGGCAAGAAGTTTTTCAGTCCCTGACTGCAGTTCATCGTCAGTTTAGAAGCTTTACGGTCGTCACACTTCCCCAATGCATAACACAATTTTCGATATCCATGGCAAGTTTCTCAAAACAGGATCAACAAAAGCTAACAGGACCATCGTTACAGGAAAAAAATTACCTGGAGATGCTGCAGGAGTTTGCTGTGCCACAACTTAAGGTGAAGAGTGACCTTGTTAATGTCTTTTTTCAACAAGACGAAGCCCCTTCCCACTGTGCCAGGTTATTCATTTAAGGTGTTACAAGTACTTTCTACCCATAGAAGCCCCATAGACAATAAATGGAGGCAGCAATGAAAGGTGCTGCTCATTACAGAGGTCAAATTTGAAGATGCTGATTCTATAAAAAAACAGCTTTGTTCTGCAAGTGGGCGAGCGGGTGGCAAGGTAACAATCAATAGGAACTGCGTGTGATTGCTTGATCCCAAGACAATTTTAAACCAATTCTTATTGTGTTTATGTATACATAAAAAAGTGTAAGGCCTTATTCTGATTCAATATCATCCTGCTGTATTTCCCTGCACAGAATTTTAAAAGCTCAGGGAAAGTCAGCACTCCATGCTAGTTGGAGCCAAGTGGATTGTTTGAATGTGCACACATGAGCAGACCAAAGATCCCATCAGAATGTAGCTTATCAGTCATTGGCAAATCATAGGCTGTGGGATTGTTAAAGACCATTTTGTGCTGTTAAATACCAACAAAAATAAAAAAGGGGTCATGACTTGGCAGTGCTGTCTGGTAAGAGGTTGTGTATCACAAGACTACTGAACAGTTACAAATTTGTTCCCAGGTACATAAGTCTATGCAAAATTTATTGTGTATTTAGCTGTTTGCCTGGCAACTACATTTAGGTGTTCAAGTAGTAGCAGTCAATCATTTGGCCTTCTTTTGGCACATATTACATTTCAGAATAATGGATTGTTTTTTCAGTGAAAAATGCAGTTATCATGATGCAAAAGGTTACATTTCCAAAAAAAAATCATTTACTATTATCGCTATCTGATAGTAAGAAGTAATGGCATATTCATTTTCATGAGATGTGATGTCATGCCAGGATGTTTTTGTTGTCATTTCATAGGCATAACTGTGTGCAGAATGTAAACATATTAAGGCGGAAATGCTCATGTCATCAATTCAGCAAGCAGATTCTGTGGTGCTCCTCTGCAGCTGTGGTGCTTGTTTATGTGGTTTTGTGTTATTAAAATGTCAAACATCAGAATATACAAATGTTGTGTAATTGCTTTCTCATCACAACACCTACTCATACAGCAAAATGGGATTTCACGTGATTTGGAAAGTGGATCTTAAGCCATTTTTTTTAACATGGTTTGAACCCCTGTACCTAGGACACTGAATGTAATTTCCTCTCCACCCACAAGTAAAGTAAAAAAAAATCCATTAGGGTAAAAGCCCCAGAAAAAAAGCTGAAGTGGAGTTTTAAGTATTTTGTTTTAAATTGATAAAGGTCAGAACCCTTGTAGAGTTCCTACTGCACTTATTCTGCTATCTAGAGCTATGTTTAATTTTTATTTCCTTTTTTAAGAAAGTAATGGAATGCTACAACCCCTGCCTGCTTTTTATAACCTTTAAGGTATAACCTTTAACCTTTTTTGCAGATTTTTCCACATTTCTTGCCTGGTGTGGCTGTTTTCATAGTGACAGCAAATGAGAAGCACTTTCACAACCCAAAAGGTTAATTGGCTACCCCCTCCCAAAAAATACATAGGCTTCAGGCAATATTAGGGCTTCTCTGAGACACAGTTATCAAATGACTATGGAAGCTGTAAAGTACTTTAAAGCACATGATGTATGTGTCATATTACCAGTTACCAAGTTACCAGGGGAAATTCTTTTTCCAGACCCCAAGTGGGTTCAGAGAGTTAAGAAAACAAGTTTATTTGGCATTAGGTCATTTTAACAAATAAAAGACACGTTAATGGAGTGTTAAGAGCGAAATATTCCAGTTACTCATTACAATTTGCAAATGATGTTATACAGAAGTATTTAGTATTGAAAAAAGTGCATGGCATTACAGAGGACAAAAACAAATTTACCTATCTGTGATCCTGACATGTTTCGCCCAGTTGAGCTTCTTCAGGGGAAAACAAGACAGAGCAGTGTAACTATATGATGCAAGCATTAAACATATGTATTCTATGAATGATTTATACCCATTGTTTTAATAAAAAGAGCACATGTACATAAGTTTTCATACCATTATATTAAGGCAATAATAATAATATTATGACCCACAATTCAGGGATTCATTTCGTATGGTGTCTGATGACTAGATTTAATGCTTACACTGGATCAGCATTATATCACACACAGCCCACATTTCCTGCTTCCCATTGAATGTTTTTTAAATCCACATGAACTAATAATTTATAAACTGACCCCTATGAATGTTTAAAAAATATATGTATGTAGACTGTAATTCATACGTATAGAATATGAACAATCAATAGATGTCAGAAGTCAGCATGTGGCTGATAATGTGAATAAATGGTAAAGCGTTCAAATTATGGGCTTCACAATAATTTTTAGTAACAAAGACTTTCAAAGTTACATCACACAATGCTTACTGTAAATATTTGAGAATAAACTGATATGTTTTTGCTCTCAAACTGGCACTAGAAAAATATTCTTGGTTTATATTTAGGTGGCACCTAAGGGCATGTCCTGGAACTGCATCTGTCTCTGGTTTGACAATCAGAATTGTCAAAGATAAGCTGTTTGTAACACACTTTACATGAGGACACAGAGCTTTCTACAGGTGACCACCGGTAATGCAAAAAAGATCATTTAGGAGCAAATGACCCATAATAACCAACTAGAACATATAAAATACTTTATCTGTAAAAAAAAGGAGGGGATTATACAGACTGTACCTGTACATTTTAAAAGTGTTCCTTCAAAAATAAATATTTTAAAAATAACATGCAATGGATGTATTTATTCAGATTAATTTTATTGCCATTTCTGTTTCTTACTGTGAGGAATGTTAAGATTGATGGCTTCATTTTTTTGCCCTAAGTTTATACTGATTTGGTTTAATTAAATGACACCGTATAGGTAATGAAATACAATAGTCATTTTTCTAAATTACCCTGCAGAGTGGATGTGTTATACATTTCTGGGTGTCACCCAAACTAACAAATATGAAAGTTGGTCAAAGTGGTGGATAATACAGTTTAGTGTTTCCAAATGTAAAATATTGCACATCGTATTCTTCTAATAAACTACAGTACAAAATGTATATATATTTTTGTTTTTCATATTCATATAGTATTTTTGGTTAGTGACACAGAGTGACTGAGAATTCATGTTCAGTGAGTTACCTCTACTAGTGTGTTATGGAGAGCTGCCATCAGAGGGTGGCATGGGATGCTACTGTACTACGCCCAAATCAAAAAGTTTACTTTTACAAAATTGCCATTTTTATTAGATATGGGGAAGGGAGCCCAGGAAGTTTACCTAGTATGGGGTCCAGAAATTTCTGATAGCAGCACTGTGTTATGTCATTGCATTTGGTAACATCAAGAAGTAGTTTTGTCATCTATAATGGGCCTGATTTATGAAAGCTCTCCAAGGCTGGAAAGGATACACTTTTATCAGTGGAACTGGATGATCCAGCAAACCTGGAATGGATTTTATAAAAGTCATTTGCTATTTGCTAGCAAATGTTTTAAATCCTGGACCAGATTCATTCCAGGTTTGCTGGATCACCCAGCTTCACTGATGAAAGTGTATCCTCTCCAGCTTTGGAGAGCTTTCATAAATCAGGCCCATTGAGCATTCTAATACTGATATATTGAGGAATGTGAGTGTGATACCTGTTTTATGAGCTTTTTTTTAATGAACAAATGGCTTTGAAAGTCTGATTTGTGTTTTAATCTCCCCAGGGAATCTTTTCGTCATCCACTGGCAAGTGATTATTACTCGCTCCACATAAGGATTTGGTTTGATTCCAGACAGAGGAAAATCATTCGGGTTACCTTAGGACAGTGTTTAATAACTGCAGTATTGGATATTGTGATCATACATTTGCTGCTAACCAGAAGACTTTTTTTTTTTGCATTTAATATTTTTTCTACATGCTAAGACCTTCTGTTACCATCTGACAGATAGTCCACCAGTGTGTTCTTGCTGTGAGCCTGATACCACACTCTACATTTTAAGTAAAACTATACCAATCTATGCACGCTTCAGTATTGACATGTTCTGAATAATTGGAAAAATCACTATAAAACAAACAATAATTTACCACTGTATCCGAAGGTTTTGTAGAGAAATTCATTTTCACATTATTGAGGAACTAAAACTGCTTCTCCTATGATTTAACAAGAGTAAGTAGTTCTAAACCAGTAGTGTTTCTAAACCATTAGAAAGCTGTTAAAATCCAACTTTAGAGTATTTGTGGGGATCTTTGATGATGTGGCAGAAGGAAGAGGAAACCATGCCTGTTGCAAAGAATTATTCCTCAATACTCAGCAGCTCAATTCTGTAAAAAGTTGAAAGGCACATTCAAGTGAAAAAATGATGTGGGTTGGTTCTAGGAAAAGGTACTTTTTCAATCTAATATCACACATCTGCCATTGTAGCAACTGGCACCATTCACAACTGACATTCACATTTTCTTTAATTTAGTTTTGCTGCTTATGACTATAATGGCACATGCGTGTATTTTGTTGTGTATTGTTTGTGCACATTGACATGAATTTAAAACATGAATGAATCCTTTTAATCATTCTAAATAAAGTGAATGCCCAAAGCTACGCACAATCCATCCACGATCATTTATGTATAGAGCATTTTCTAAAGACAAAGACGTCAGGGATTGTAATATACAAGGAATGCAATGCGTCATTTATAAACCTTTTGCTTAATTTTTTTTTCATTTGACTCTTAACATCTTTTCAAAATTTAAAGCCAAATTCTTTTGATATGTGGTAAAGGTTAACCATAAAAACACATACCAAACTTATCTAGAAAACAAAGCTTACATTAGACAATGTAAATTAACTGATTTAAAAGCATTAAAAGCAAAATCTTCTTTTTTTCCTGCCTAGTGGATTCATTACTTCATGTCCACGTAGGTAGCCCAAATATTCGGTAAGACAGTGAAAATGCAATGACTTTGTACCAATAATGCCTTTTAGTTGTGAATAGTGAAAGCCGGCAAAAATAAATGTTCAAATAAATGTTCAGGGCATACATTTCCAACCATGCAACCTTTAACAAGTTATCCTATCCTAAAAAAAATAAAGCATGGACTATCAGCCTCATGTAATGGGTGGTCATGTAAAGCATCCCATCATGACCATGATGGAAAGTTCTGTGTTCTTTCAATTTCACTGCATTGTAGTTTGACTGGTATTTAAAATATTTTCACAGAAGTAAAATCACTTTTCAAAAAGCTCACATTCATCTCCATGTCTATTAACCTGTGAACAAATACATTTTCCATGTTCACAACAAGGGACTGTTCTTCACAGGCTGAAAGCCCTTAAATGTAAGCATTCAGCAGGTGCATTTAAGCTAGTAGGATGTTCAGACCTCCAACAAGAACCAGCGCTCCAGCATGGCTCCAAGAATCTTTGAGAATTATTTTTTTCCCAGGCCATCAAATAGGTCAGGCTTGGTACTGTATTTATTTAGTGAACTGGGTACAATAAAGAAAATTAACACTGTGCATTACTGTGGAGCAATCCAAACCCTTCTTCATTGCATCTCTTCTTTAGGAAAGTGAAGTAAATCATACTATTAGAGGACCTTACCTCTTCTAATAATGGCATGGTGGCTCACTTCTTCAATACTTGATTCTACTGGAAACAATTTCAGAGCTCCTCAGAATATTGCCCTTACATTAACACCCGATGTAATTGTAGGAGATCTCTTTGAAAGGTTTCTTGTTATTCCTTGTATAGGATACACTACTTTAGTGAATTCAAACTATTGCTATCTCCTCTACCTCCTCATTTCTGGTCCCCCCTGCCCCATTCCCTCTCTCTTATCTGTTCTATGTCTCATATGCATTCCCCTAATATCTATATGGTTTGTATTTATTCCCATTCATGCTATGTTCTTCTGATATTGGACAATGTGTTCATTTCATTATGCTTTATGGAAATATATAAACCAAATAATGTTAAAAAAGTAACACTGTGTACATTACATTGCCCATCTGTAAATAGATTACCATATTTGTGCTTTAAGTAAAATAGGCCCAATAGCTTTTCTGGAATGTAAATGGTTAATTTAAAAACTGTTTTGTCATAGATGACAGAATCAAAGTTATTTAGGAAATTTTTTATTTGAAGCATCAAAAATTAACATGTATATTTGTTTTCATAAAACTGATTACAACAGTCCTTCCCATCAAATCAAAAGCAGATGTTTAGAAATAAAAACCCAATACCTTTGCTTATGCGGGTTTGTAGGTCTGGGAGGGGCAAGAAAACCAAAATAACATCTTCTTTTTATTTATTTCCTAAAACACCACTTGAAATGCCATAAAGAAGCACTGCAGTGGTAACAAGTCACTGTAATCATGTTAGATTATTCTTCCTGCTGATTCCATTTATCTTGCTCAGAGATGGTTAACAAACAACTCTAATCATATTTGTTTTTATTAGAGTAATATTTACTATCTGTGTCACAGCTGGGGAAAATTCCCTAATTAAGATATAACCAGTAATAAATACATACAATGTTTATTAGAGTTAAAAAAGGTTTCTGTTTATGTCATCATTAGAGAGAATGCCCATTACCTCCTGTCCTGTTACACCCTGTCTATCAGTGTGTAATAAATTGTCTGTGATGCAGGAAGTAAATTATTTTAATTGAGTCGAATAAAATTCTAATAAAAACAATATAAGCAAAAGTAAAGACAAAACAGAGGGATCTTTAAAGACAATGCTATTGTATTAATGATACAATATTTCTTAGAAATACAATACAGAAATTTGAGATCCTTACAATTGTAAGTCATGGCACCATAGAGTCAACAACTACTCAAAAGTTTCAAATCAAAAGTATTTCAGAAGTCCAGACTGTAACCTGGAGATCTAAAAAAAAGAAGCCAAGACAAGTTAAAGTGTACCTATACTCAGAATTTTCACTTTACATAAAAGGGTAGAGAACCCTTTTATGTAGGGTAAAAATTCTGTATTTTTTTAGGTGCGACACCCTTTTTAAAAAAAACGGTTTAGCACTGCCCCCTAATTCTCGGCCGCCTAGGCGGTCGAGAATGAATGGGAGCGCAAAGCCTCCCGGGATGCCTGACATAGGCTCTTGGGCACTTCTTCTAGGCATGCCCGAGCATGGACAATGCAGGACAAGATGCCGGACACCCCCAGAATGATTGGTCTGCCCTGCAGGATTAAAGGTAAGTGTTTTTTTGTTTTTTTTGTGTTTAGAATGTAGTTCCTTTTTAAGCACTGGGGATCTGGGGAATCAAGGAAATACATAACAAAGAAATAGGGTGGGATGGAAATCAGCATTTCTCAACCTTTATAACATAAGGAACCCTTGAAATAACCTTTAGGTCCTATGGAACCCCTTACAATTATTACTATATCCACATATCACCTTACATTAGTGTGTGTCAGTGAGAAAGAACGCACCTTACATTGCTGGCCATTGGAGAGAATGTCACCCTTACAGATAGCCAAAAAAACAATGGCAATTTGAAGTGACAGAGAGACAAATTGCTCATTGCTCAAAGAACCCCAAGCAACATCTGGAGAAACCTAGGCTAAGGAACACTAGACTACAATTGCTCCTTACCCCTATAAGGCTGGTCCAGACAGATAATTGTGAAGCGATGTGGTTACCACTTCTCAACTACATGTACTCTATGGCCTGCAACTGTGTACTTGTTTGTCCATTGCAGTAGAGTGGAGTTTAATAGCAGTGGGCATTAGTTCAGTAGAGTTGAGAACTTGGTGGTTGACAAATTCCTAAGAACCATCAAAACTGCCTCTATGATTGATGTCATTTGTTTCAATGATGAGCAAGGGATAAGTTGTTATTTGGTGGCTGGTAGATTGTCAATAAATGCTGAAACTCCTTTATATGCTGAAAATTTGTCCATGTGGATGAACCCTTAATGGAAATGTTTAATTCTTTATTAATATTATTTTTTTTTAATGAGCAGCAAACAAGATCAGATTGAAGCCAACAATACATTTAATGTGTGATCTTCAAATAATTTTTTTCTTGGTTTGATTATATATGTTCATGGTGATATCCATAATTGCTCCTTCTCACAATGCAAGTCTTCTGACCAATTTAAACAATGCCATTCTTGTGTGCTGATATATTACACAGGCTGATGTATCACAAGGGTTGGTAAGTAGAGAGACACTATGACTGGCTATATGCTTGAAATTTCAATTGGTACAACAAAGATGCCTGGTATAATCCTTTTCAAGTGCAGTAACATGGTAAACATTATCCAGTTCTTGGATCCAGTTCTTAAAACACTTAAGGCTTCTTAGCAGCATTAGTTTTCACATTGCTTTCCCTTATTAATGTTTTTTCAGAAAGTCTGCTCAACTGCTGAGTCTATGTATGAATGCATTATTTAAAGTTTGTTGCTGTGAAGTCACTGCAGTCCTTGTGAAGATTAAGAAGAATGGACACACATTTTTTGGAGTGAACAAATCACATCTCAACTGCTCATCCATTTTACAGCAGTCGTTTTGCAAATGAAACATCTATAGTGTATTTTCTCTATTGCACATTCCATATGCTGGAGTTGGTTTACATCTGAAAAAAGAGAAGTGAAATAAATCTTGTTTGTTTTTAGTGTAGTGTTTATGGAAAGTTAAAGGCATTGTAATCACATGAAGCAGAAAATGTCTTGATTCCAAGCAGATGACATTAGCATCTAAATAGGTACTTATGTGATAGGGACAACTAAGTTATCTCTATCAACACCAATGTGTCATAGCAATATTATTTACTTTTGTGGAGAAGAAAGTCCTTACTTCCCATATACAGTAAACCTACTTTAGGTTACAGTTGCTTCTTAAGAGACCTCAGCTCTGTTCTCTAGGACCTGTCCAAACTATAAATACCTACCTCTTGTTCCAGATCCATATCATGGCAGGTAAGTGAGGATAGGAGACTTATGGGAAAGAATTGGCAGCGGAAAAATGTGGCCAAGGGCCAAGCAAGTTGGGGGTGGAAAAGAGTAGGGAGGGCTGAGGAAGGAAGTGTTGGAGAGATTCTAGGGACAAGAATAAAAGATATCAGAGAGCAGCAGAGTGGGCAGATTTGAGAAGATCTCGTGTGATGGCCATTGGAGCATTTTGAAAGATATGCGGAGTTGTTAAAACATGGTCCAGCCTGGGATATAGTTTTTAGGGTTGTAAAAAGTAATTGGTAGAGGTGCACTGGAAAATAAAGTAATCTTCACAGAACACAAAAATGACCAGGGTTGGTATATGAGAACAGGTGTAATTGAAAGACATGTTGATGTAAGGGAAATGGCGAGGAAAGCACAAAGAGTGCCAGGGGCTATAAAGGTGAAATATTGGAAAAATAAGGAGAGTATAAAGATAAAATATAAATGTGTGAAGGGAGCAGGGAAAGGTATGCATCAGAAAGGTGACGACTGATGTGGAGATGTGTGTGAGAAACACAGTTGATAAAACTTTAGGACAGAATTTAGAAAACAACAGGAGGATTGGATGGGATGAGTAGTTTTTCATATTATTTAATTTCAATGATTTTATTGATTTTTATAGGGGATTGAACAACAATAGAGGGGGTGTGGGGGGATAAACAAATAGTATTAAACTATAATATATAATAGTATAAAAACTTCCACAATAAATATGAAAACAAAGGGGAAAGGTTTAACAGAGTATATCAAAGCTGAAGGTCAGAACAAGAAATAAAAAGGAATACATCAGTGCTAGTTCTTAACTATACAGATGTCTGTGTGTTAGTCTTCATTATAACCATCCTAGTTTTATATCAACTGAACAAACTAGCAAAGTCAATAACACTGTTGATTCCATATTCCATACCAATTTATATTATAATTTAAAGTGAACCTTTGCTTTGGTCATGCAGATTAAAGCTACAGTTTGGTTTACCTAAATCATATGAATTCCTCCCAGGGCTTTGACTCTGACCTCAACTCCTTTATTTAAAATATAAAAATTATTTTCCATGTCAATTGAAAGAACATAACAGTATCAGTAACAGGTCATGACCCAGGTTTACTGATGAAAGTGTATGTTCTCAGGCCTTGGAAAGTTTTAATAAATTAGCTTCAATGCAACATTTTTTAAGGTAATGCTCTTGAAACAAAATTGCTTCTGCAAGGTCCTCCTTCATAGAACCCCTAAATTTCAACATCCATTTCGGCGAGTGACATGTGCTGTTACTGTTCTTCCTACGTCAATAATAATCTCTGGATAAACACGAATTGCTTCCTGTACATTACGATTTCCATGAGTGGTCATATTTTTCTAAACTTTTCCACAAATATTACACATCAAAAATAAATAGTATAAAAATATTTTCAATATTTAAAAAAAAATTTACACATAATATGCATCCTGAACACTAAGATAATGTATATTCAAAAGAAGTGTTTTTCCTATCTAATTTCCTTACTTGCATTACCAGTATGTTGTAAATCTTGAACTAACCTTTCACAGTCCACAGTTTTTGCTTCTGTGCTATAAACAAGGCTTTGTACTCAGTCCAAAAAAATGTGTTCAGTCATATCACTGAAATGTAAGCATGTTACACTATTATTATCTTTGCTGGCCTTCCCAAATGTTAGAGTCTCCAGCTGGCATTAAAAGTGAATTATGAGTAAAACTAAATAACGATTTATTGTAGGATTAGGAGAAATGCTAACAAAATGATTTTTGTAAATGTCTTTGGTTCTACATTCAACTTTCACATACATGCATATATATACCACTATATATATAGAGAGAGAGAGAGAGTGTACATTTCTATTGTATTTTGCATTACTGCTGTAAAAAACAAATAATTCTCTTTTAAAAGGCATATTATTTGCTTTTTAATGTTGTATCTAGAACTATGAACATCTCTAAATGAGGAACAAGAAAAAACGACATTGGTCTTTTTTCTTACAAATGATTGAAGCCCAAATATTCCTTCACTTTAAAATGCATTATTTCTCCATTAAAAATGTAAAAGATTGAAAATCTGGAACGGTGAGATTCCTTCCGCTGGCCAGCAATGTAGGAGACATTCTTCCTATTGACCGCCATACTAATATATTGAGAGGATATAGTATTTAAAACAGGGATTCCCTGAAGACCGGAATTATATTTTAAAAGTCTCTCCGTGTTAAAAAGGTCAAGAAAGGTTAACCTAGAGAATGGGTGTCAAACTCAAATACACAGAGGGTAGAAATTAAAAACTTAGACCAAGTCTGGGGCCAAACTTTAAATTTATTGAAAAAATTTAGGAAGTTTACTACTTCATCCAAAACTAACAAAAAAAAAAACCCTTTACACACACTTTAGGGTTGAAAAGACTAATTTCTATCTATCTTTGCAGCCTGTGTGTTGTTCATCCTCTCACATTACAAGCTTGCCTGGCACTAAATATTACACTATGCAGTCTCTAATGGAATGAAACAAACACAGTGCCCCTGGTAGTCAGGCACCATGTTATCATTTCCTAGGCTGTGTCACATGATGGGAGTACACGAATAATGTCTATGTATTGCATGTATTGAAAATGATGATGTGAGGTGGTAACGCGGGCAGGCAGGCCAGGTGTTTTCAGAAATCTTTGGGGGGCCAGAGTTTGACAACCCTGACGTAGACCAATGATGTTCATTTTGCTCACATAAAACTCTAAAATGATCAACACTTCCAGTTGTCTTGTTATTTACTAGACAAGTATATGAGGGTACAGAATGAAATGAGCCGTATATTATTGACAGCATTTACTGTATAATTAAATGTAATTGCTCACATCACTTTTTAATAAATTATGAATTGTTATAAGTTTAGTGAACAAATCAATTATCTAAGAAAAGGGCCTTGTTCATGGTAAAAGACAATTGACAGGGACAACATGAATCTCCATCAACGTATCTAATATCTCTAGCTTAGTGTAGCTGAGACCAGTTTGACCAAAGCATAGGGCTTCACAAGGTTAAGTACAGATTACCGAATCTCAGACAAAGCCCCTGATTCATTGTCTGAGATCAGCAAACATAATATATTAGCATGCTCTTGTCTTCTTTGATGTCACCATCATGAATGACTAAATAAACAACATGGATGTAGTATGAAATGTTTAGTACACTTACTACTTACTATGATAATGTGACAGCTGATATAATCTTGTGATGACAACTTGTTTGATAATGTAACATTTCTTTTTTATTATTATTATTATTATTATTATTAATAATAATAAACAGGATTTATATAGTGCCAACATATTACGTAGCACTAAATGTGACCCCCCCCCCCCCCCGATAACTGAACAGCTGCCATAGCCAGATAATAAAACAGTGTGTTCCTTCATCGACATGAAAGTCTCTTTGACAATGTGACTGCCTATATGTAAAAAAGGTTATCTTCTTGTTAGCAAAGACTATCCATCCTTTACCAGTCACCAGTAATAGTTCCAAGTTTTGTAATTTCTCAACAAGCATTGCATTTAAATAAAGAGCATCTCTGGTTGTAAGTATCACTTCCTTTCCCATGTTGTCTCCCCACCCCCAGTAATTCCTTTCCGCCATTGAATGTGTTCAGACTTTTGGGTTGAACGACGCCTAGCCCAACTCTAGGAACAGCCCAGAGATGGGAATTAAAGTCACATTTCATTGTGAGTAAATTACAAGGGCCACAGTGTACACAGCATTCCACTTTAAAGCTGAGCTTCAGGCACACAAAATGTAGTTCAAATATAATCCATATTAGCCTAAAGAGATATAATTATGTTTTATGTCCATAAAATTCCTATAAAACCCTGTTTTAAAAGTATTATTGGTATCATTACTGTATTGTACATAGTCTAGGTACAGAGCAGAGCTGTTTGAGTCCATTACAGGCTGCCCTCAACACACTACAGGAGGGGGCAGATACTAGACCAGAAAAGTTTTATGCAGGATTACTGCACAGACCTAGGAGAAATACACCACAATTTTAGACAATATTTACTGTAATCAAGCTTTACGTGCTTCTTCATCTTAGAGAAATCTAAAATCTTGTCATTACTTACTGCTTTTCCTTGTAGCACCAGATAAAGATAATTATTCCACTCAATATTAATCCTACTAATAATCCAATGGCTATATATGTTGCTTCAGATTCTGGTTGGTATGCTGGTAAAATAACATGTTCACACCTTTCCCCTGTAAAGCCAGATAAGCACCTATGAAAAAGGAAACAGGACAGCGGTTTAACATTAAAACAAAAACAGTCTGAATATAGTTTCCATGTAATTATCAATGCAAATTATAGAAGGGCATAGTCAAATGTCTGTAGTCTGAATAAAATATAGAGTGAGTATGACCAAGCTGCCAATATGTCTCATTGTGCAGAATGGACCTGTTTATAGTGGTAAATGTCTTTATCAGATTTACAGTTACCAAAGGTAATGTTGTCATTCCATCCAGCTAAAGAACATAAAATGCCAGTTTGGTCCGGAATGAAAACGGGTATACACCCTATCAACTAAAGGAGCCTTTCTCAACTTTTTGAACATGGAGGAACCATTGAAATACCTTTCAGGTCTCAGGAAACCCATATTTATGATATGCCCAATATATGGTACGCTAGCCTGGCGGTCAAGGGGATATATACCAATGTTACATTGTGGGCCATTAGGAAGATTGTCACCTTTACAGATAGCCAAAATGTTCATTGGTGTCAGTGGTAACTGACCTGAGATGAACAAATTGCTCATTGCTCAAGGAATCCCAAGTAACTTCTAGGAGAACCCTGGTTGAGAAACACTGAATTAGTCCATAAGTGAATATTTTGAAATATGTGCAGGTGTAATGCAGAATATATTATGTAGTTTTTATCTAGCCATCAATCAATGCTTTAGAATTTTTACATGTTTTTTTCCATCTACCCCCTACTGCTGATGAGTAAACGTTAGGCTAAAAATGACACCCACCATGCACTGTCCCAGGAGATAGCCAATAAGGATCATTGGGGTTACTTTAAGTAACCTGAGATGCACAAATTGCTAATTTCTCAAGGAACTCCTAGCATCCTCTGGAGGGACCCTAAGATTCACAGAATCACTGCTTTAGATAAACTTGCTTTAGAGGTGTAGGCAATACTTTGGGCCAATCACACTGGCAAAGAACATGATTACAAAAGAAGAAAGCAGGAACCTTTTGACCTTATTACTCAACTAACTTCAGCAGAGTAAATTCAAGTCACAAGGCTAGCTGTGGGGTCTAGCAAAACTATGTAAACCTCATAATTGCATGGAATAACAAATGAAGCAGCTCATCAGTTGTTTGCCTCAAATTTACATTTAACAGGCTTTTTACTAGCTGCTTATTGCAACTCTTGGCCAAGTTGTTGTTGCCTTAAGAGGTAATACTTCTATGCCAATTCTTTGTAAAAATGCAAACCTCTTATCCACTTACTTACTCATTCTTGACAGCAAGGGAGTGTTCTCTGTGATACTACTTTTTTCCCTGTCAGTAAACTTAAAGGTCGTGCTGACAAAACTATTATTTAAGTGCGTTGGTTCTTCACTACGTTTGTGTTCATTTAATCCTTTCAATTTATTCCACATGCCAAATTAGAACATTACTGACTTTTTTTGCAGAACATAAAAGACACTGAACCTGATCTATTAAAGCTCTGAAAGACTAGAGAACATACACTTTCATTAGTGAACCTGGTGATCCAGCAAATCTGAATTGAATCTGGTCCAGGATTGAAAACATTTGCTAATAAATAGCATGTGACGTTTAACAAATCCATTCCAGGTTTGCTGGATCACCCAGGTTCACTGAAACCACTTTCCTCTGTTATCTCCCAGAACTTTTTATGAATGTCTTTTCTTGTCTTGCAAATCTATGAAATGTTTTAATTCATTCCTTTACCTCTTTTCTTTAGGCAAGAACTGAATCTTAATATTACGTTAATTATGTTAAGTAACTGATTTAGCACTGATTCCTCCCTCAAATTACAAAACATACATGGTCTCACATATATCTTATACCTAATTCTTGTTCAGCTACTTTAGTTCCCAATTTATTGTAGGTTTATATAGACAGGGATCTTTCTCTCGTATCTCCCCTGCAACTCTATAGATTCTGTTTGCATCTGTGGCTCTTTAAGAGGGCAAAGACTGGAGGCTAAAAGCAGTTAAATATTACTATTCTTAAATATAATATAATATTATTTATATATATATATATATATATATATATATATATTACGTAATTTAGTACAGTTTTAAAGTATTACTTGATTTACTTATTTTCCTTTATTTATGTATATATATATATTCTAATTTTTAATGACAGAGTTGCTTTGAAATTTAAGCCTGCAGTAATATTTAAAAAGCAGCAAAAAGTTAACTGAAAGCACAACATTGTAAATATGTCATCACTTTGCAGCTATGTCACTCCCAGTAGAGTTCTTTACACCCACAATTTGCGTAAGAAGAATTCAAGGTATGTATGTACAACTTTGTAACCTATGAAGATGTGAAAGAATGAATTTTGTACAACACACAATAGGTGATAAGTGAGAATTTTTTTATCCTATAATATACTATAATACTCACTATAGGTGAGAACATTCTCCTATGTTCACAGTTTAACAGATTACATCTACCATGATAAAACTGAGCACTTCCAAGAGCAATAGATTGTAAGCTCTTCGGGGCAGGGTCCTCTCCTCCTGTATAACTGTCTGTATTAATCTGTCATTTTCAATCCCTATTTAATGTACAGCGCTGCGTAATATGTTGGCGCTATATAAATTCTGTTTATTAATAATAATAATAATAATAAATAGTAATGCAAATGAGAGTGAAAGGGGCACCTTGTGCTTTGGTAAAAGGGAATGCAATCTAGTGAAAGCATGACATAGGGCCTAATTTATCAATGCTCTCAAAGACTGAAGAGGATAAACTATCATGGGTGAACCTGGATGATCCAGCAAACCCAAAATGGATCTAGTTTTGGATTTAACACATTTGCCAACTAATAGCAAAAGTTTTTTAAGAAATCTATTCTAGGATTGCTGAATCACTCAGGTTCACCCATGATAGTTGATCGTTTTCAGTCTTGGGGAGCTTTAAGAAATCAGGCCCATGTTTTTAGGAAATCTTTCCTAGCTCGTGGCTTCCTTAATATGTATTAAAGTGTAACTAAACTTTTAAAATAAAAAAAATTGCAATCAGGCAGGTCACCTCTGCAGTTTTTATTAAGGGAATCAGGACTTTGACCATCTTGATTGGCCTGGCTGGGATGATTTAGCTCCCATGCATGTATAGGGGAATTCATTAAGTCATGGCAGCCCCAGAGGTTGGCATATCCTGGCACTGTACACGGAGCTGAGCATGGGCAGCAGGTAAGTATGTTTAATTGCAGAAGGGACATTGCCTGTCCCATCCACAAGACAATCTTTCCTGCTATACTTCCGCTTTAAATCAGAGAGTCATTGTCTATCTCCCTATAGGGGAGGGATTGTGGGGGTGCAGAAGGTTGAAGTGCTAAACTAATGTTCCTTAGGATATTAGACAAATGGTATATTCTTTCTGTTTATTTTACTTGCTTTATTGGCATGGTTTTTATCTAATAGGTTTTTACCAAACTTATTTTTGGGGAAATGACATACATACCTGCATATTGGGATGTCTAGGCCTTTATGAAAAATACAGCCACCATTTATGCAATACCCTGCAAATTTTTCTGGACAGGCAAACTCCTCTTCATTAAGTAGTTTTGAGCCCATATCTAATAACACATGTAAAATGTAAGACAAACATTTGGTTATCTTAATTTTTGTCTTTTCTTTTTAACATTCAAATATATTTGAAATTATCTTAGTTTGAATATTTTGGATGTCAGTCCTCAGGAAGCTAATAGTATAGTATAAGGTAATCAAGCCACCCTTGTTTACACTAGAAATGTATATAATTAGGAAGAAATACATTAACTTGTGGATGACCTTCATCACCATGCACATTGCAGCCCCATTTCTCTCTTTTGGATAGGCTCACTCAACAGTACCCTTAAAAAAAAAAGTCCCAGTTTGCCACCACCATGAATTCAAAGTGAATCCTGCATGTTTGACATTCACAATACCAGCGTCTTTGTGTGCAACAGTTGGCAACCATTGGAGGAACTGAAAAAGGGGAGCAGTAATAAAGAAGGAAGCAAAAATTGTTTAAAATCCAAATTCATTGTATGGCCTTTAAGTTATACCTGAAAGGGTTAGGATGGGGGAATGGCTCAGACCACTCAGCATAGCATCAGTGAATTTGAAGCTTTTGTAGGGAAAGCTAATAAATTGAGAACAGGGTCAGTTAGGAAAGTTTAATTCTGATTGCTAGCTCTTGCTATGCACAACCTATCTGTTATCTTTTGTTGTGGTATTTTTGTTCCTATTACTTAGTCTTTTACTTTATTTAGTAATTGATTTGGTGTCAGTGGCTACTTTTAGTTGCTGTCACATCAAAAGACTTTTGCAAGGATTTCCTTTTGCCTATACCATGCCACTAAATGGTTTGAAATAAAAACTTTGGACTGAACAGAAAAAGATGTATCTGAACCACCTCATATAATATAATTCATATTCACTTTACTTCCCCTAACCTCCAAGATATAATAAAAGTTAGAAATATACCAGTTAGGCCTATTATATCTCATTCAAAGTGTCAATGTTAGTTCTGTAGTACCTTAAAGTAAATGTTGTAGCAAATCTCCAGCCTTTGTCTCTAATACATATGGGTTGAGCCTTACTGATCTCCAACATTTCCTTACTGTGTCATCTGCTGTCTTTGAATTCTTGTTTTAAAAAAGATAATTTTACCTCCTAAATGTCCTACTGATGGTCATTTTTACACTACTGTATCATGTGAGCCTGATAAAAATTGACAAGATTTTTTGAATTTTCAATGCTGCCCTCAAACAAAATTCTCTCCCTACTATACCTCTGCATGTCCCCCATGTTCTTTCCCTTCACAACTCAAACACATCAACTACTGGCTCCTGTTTCCCACATATAGAATGTCTAATGTAAGAAAAAAATCAGGCTGTTTGTATAGGTACCAATAAGGTTCTAACTGGCTTTGGTTGCCTGATGATATTTGCATATTCATTTGTATCTTGTTTTCTGATCCTAGGCAAACTAATGTTTCCCTAGAAATGTGTAAAGCTGAGAACCAATATTTTTTCTATACCAATGTATATTATGCAGACCAAATGAGAGGTAAAAAAGAAGAACGATGTTGGGGTTACACATGCCTAATTAACTTCAAAACTACACGCTTTAATACAAGACTCTTGAAGTACATCCGCAGCCATTTTGTGTAGTTTCAAATATAATGTTAGGGTTTGGAATCCTTGTCATAGATTAGTCTATATAATTTACATGTATTCAACATAGTAGTCTGATAGTTCCGATAAGAGTTAATTATGACTTGGATTTGTCTGTTAACCATGATTTAAACCGAATAGTCTGGTGGCTTCCAATTTTTCTCAATCCCAGTTTTTTAAAAAGTGGTGCATTAACATCATTGAAGAAACAGCAAGCAAGCAAATGCTCAAAAAATAGGGGATTTTTTGGGACTATTGAAAATACAATTTATTGTTTATATACAATAAAATAATACACAACCAACATCTAAAAACAATAGAGTTGCCAATTCATAAATGTACCAAAACAGGAAGTTCTTATCCCATTCCCATCTTTATATATAATAGTCTATTTGCTGATAAAATACCATAACATCCTTAATTTAAACACATCCAACATTGTCAGAATTACCTTTTGTGAATCTTTTATCAGCAGTTGAAGGCCCAAGGGTGACTTCACTCCACACCGACATCACTGTTGAAATTATAATGAAACTTCAAATTAGATAAAGTTACAAATATATAGATACAAGCTTCACTTTTAATGCTAGTCATGTAACATATAGTTAGGCTTAGTCTACACGGGCGTATTCCCCGCATTCAACCTGAGGCTTTAAAAGCCCATGTTTGAAATTCACATACATTTCAATGGACTAATCTACACCAGGATAAGGCAGGTTTATGAGCATTATCTATAACGGTGCGTGTAACTTTAAAAAAAAAAATTAAACGTGGGGTTAACGCTGAAAAAATCCCAAAATGCAAAAAACATGAGTAAACGCGGGTAAATTATCCCACTGATTTCTATGGGGCGTTTTCTGGTGTTAATAAGCACTTGAAATGTAAATGCGGTAAAAACGTGAAAAACCGCAGCAATGCAATGGCTGACCCCCCATTCTCAACCTTTTTATTATGAGGGAACCTTTGAAATAACTAATCCTTGTCCACTCAAAAAAAACTGAACAAGAAGCAAAATTAAGTTAAGCACTGGGTGCATTTAGAGCAGTGGTCCCCAACATTTTGGACGTCACGGACCACTAAATTTACAGACTTCAGACCGCACATGCGCGGGGAGCTGTGTGTCACTCAAAGGGGAAGAAACTTCCCCCAGAGTGACATCATGATGCCAGAACCTGCCCACTCTCCCATCACATATCTGAGCCTGCATCCAGAGACACAACCCACCCACCATCTAAGCCTGCAAAGCATACGGTTGCAGACCACCCCAGGTTGGGGACTGCTGATCCAGAGCAACCTTTTTAACATTGGGGAAATCTTGAAATAACCCAAATGGCCATTGAGAAGAATGCCACCTTTACGGATAGCCAAAAAGATCATTGGTGTCAGTGGTAACTGACCTGAAAGGCATAAACTGCTCATTGCTCAAGAACCCCTAGCAACCTCTGGAGGAACCTTAGGGTTTCACGGAACACTGGGCTAGACAAAAACAAACTACAGAGTATTCAGTTAGTCATGTATAAAAATGTAATATGCGTAAACATTCAACAATCACAGTAGGTGCAGATAAAAAAAAAATATGTTTTTGCTGGCCGTTGCATTAGGTCTTTGCAACTTAGCTTGATGTTATCTTATAAAAAAAAATTTGGATGGAAGAGGTTGTAAAACATGGAGGTGCAAAAGTTGCAAGATTCATGTTAACATAAGATTGGACATTTTTTTAAACTATAACTGTAAATCCAGACTGAAGAGTTTGAATGAAGACTACTTGATATGTACTCACAAACGTTTGCTGAAAAGCAACTGCACCATGAGCATCTCTCTACATGGCTGAGTATAGTTGTAATAACTGTTTCGTAATTTCCAAAAGCATATGGAAGTTCAATTGTTGTATTAGTGTACCCATGCTGAGAAGCTGAATGGATACGCTAGTGCAGTGCTTCTCAACCAGGGTTTCTCCAGAGGTTGCTTGAAGCTTGTTGAGCAATGAGCAATTTGTTCCACTCAGGTCAGTTTAAGTGAGACCAATGTAAGAGTCATTCTTCCTCCTGACAACCACACTAATGTACTGTTAGTTGTGGATATAGTATTTATAGAAGGGGTTCCCTAAGATCTGAAAGTTATGTCAAGAGGTTCCCCCATTTTAAAAAAAGTCAAGAAACACTGCACTTCTAAGAGCTTAAATTGCCTGGAGGCATCCAAAGAACTGACCCATTCTGTAAGACAGGTAGGCATTCAGCACATACCAAAATTTAAGGACCAATGGACAGGTCATCATATTAAATATTTTTGTACCAACCTAGAGCATGATCTTTACTTACTCAATCCTGAACAAATAAGTTTAACACCTATTAGTTTATCCAACACATAAAGTATTCTGCTATATGCCAAAATAGTCATACACAAATACCAACACACACAACAGTAATAAAAGTAATCAAAGAAAACGGAAGAGAGGAAAATCAAATTTGAATAAATGTAAAAACTTACCAAATGTCATGAATACTGTAACCATTTCTAAACCCATTGTGGAGAGAAGGCACAATCTCTTCTCACAATCTCTTCTCACAGTCTGCTTCTCAGGTATTATTAGAATCTTTCAGGTGAAACGTTTTCCCTGTTCTTGTCTCTTATATAGAACAGAGAGTCATCTGACTTCCCCAACCAGTCACAACTGTCTGTGCATGCCACCTGCTACATAACTCCCTAGGGCCATACACTTAACTAGTGAAATAACTAGAAGAGACAACATGAAAATTCAGAAGTAAGCTAGTGGGTGTGCTTATGATACTGACTAAGAATGTTTCAACACTTTCTCTCTTTTCTAAATATATATTTTAAATTATTTAGAGAATGCTGAAAGGTTACAAGCAGCATTTCTCTGCACAGTAGTCCATTTCTAGTCCTATTCATTTTTTTGAGTGTTATGTATTACCTTCTCGTTTCTATTTTGCTCCTGAGTGCATTTATTTTGGAGTAGATTGGCCATCTTTTACCGGTATTTTTTCCATTTCCAAATATGTCAGATTAAGATGGTCTTTTTGGTTACAAATGGTAGTTAAGATAGAGAACAAGAGTAGAAAAGCTGCAAAGAAAGTATTTCTGTTTTCACTACTGTAACTCCTAATGAACAACATCCTATGATGAAATTAGACATGTATTTAGATAAAACTTGCAAATTCAGTCATGCAGATGTGGAGCCAAGCTAATCAAACAGAGAACACGGGTGGCATATTGGATCAGTCGCTAGTACTCTTCCTTCCAGCACTGGGGTTTAAGTCTTGGACAACACAGATAGTGCTTTCAACGTTTTTGTGGGATTCCCTTGTTTACCAATTATCACTCATTTAACACCCTATCGCTACTGGAAGTTCTACAATGATACTATTGAAAGGCTTCCTTTATCACTCCAATTTACTGATGAAATTTAATTTATCATGATATTATAAATACCATTATAAATGCACAGGGAAATGCATAGTAGTGATAACACTACATATTTCAGTGGTACATTACCATTGAATATATATTTCTTTGTTGTGTAAAAAATCTACCATGACTTACCACCATTTGTTGCATTCATAAAACCGTCAGTGTACCATTCAATAACTGACAACAGAAAACATTAGGTGATCCTACCTCCCATTTGCTTGCAATGCTATCACTTCTTTCAGGATGGCATCACATTTTGGTCAGCAATAATACTTTTTGCTGCTTAATGAATAGGGAAGTTTTTTCTATATTTATACAGGAAATACATTATTTAGTTGAAAATGAAGCCCAACAATAAAGCTTATCATAGCTGTGTTACTTCTATTTCATATATAGGGATAAGTATAAGGATAACCTTTGGCTTTAACAGTTAAGGATGAAAGTAAATGTATTTGTATGACTCATCTACATTGCTAAACTGTATCTATGACTAATTAACATATATTTTACATTTATTATAATATTAAAAATGCAGAATATCGAACATGTAAAAAACATGAAAGTGGCTATTCTCACATGATTACTTTTGGGACAACCATATCACTGGTAGTCCAACATACCACTGTAGTTATTTTTACAGTCTTTGACTAACTGATTTATTTAATATTTATATGCACTTCTTGGTATCAGTGTATATAGACATATACTCACCATCATTAAACTTTTTTACAGTATTTGCATTCATTTACCCAGCAAATAGGTGGCAGTTGAACCAGATTTTTCTGCATTTGTTTTCATTCTGAGATTATAAAGATGGCTAAAATCTTCACTCATCATCATTGTATGTATCATCCAGCAGCAGAAGTTAGACCTGATAGCTACATACACCATTGCACACAGATAAATAACAAGATATAGTCATATTTGATTCTTTTTCCAAGTTCCTCCTCACAGCCTTACATGTTGAAAACCGTACATTTTGTAAAGTAGTTGTTTTCAGACTTATACATAGTTTGAGGACTATAAGATAAAAATAGCATGTGCTAGCTAATAATGCATGAGTGGTAACCTTAGGTAGGGATGGGCACTTACCTATAGAGAGGATGAGTAATGCTACCGGAGCTCAGTGTACAGTACTAATCTAGTACTGTCTGGCTGCATAATGAGTCCTCTAGGCAATAATAACATTTATCAATTAAAGTAAAATGCAAGAATATCCAGTTCTGACTCACTTAGTAGTTTGATTACTTCTGTTATATAACAATTTCTGTATTTCTCTGATAAATAATGGTTTAGAATGTTCTACTTACCTTTGAAAATGTACAATTAATTGGGGCATCAACCACAATTTGTTTTACCTAAAAGTGTGAATAAACAGAAGTATAAACTTAGTTTATATTTTAGGTATATATAGGTATAGGTATATAGCCCTTCCATGACCGCTCACACACAGACACACAACTACAGTACCTTGGTGATATGTTCCAATTATTTCCATTCAGGGCTGACTTTGCTTGTCTGGACACAAGGGAAATAATATATTGATGAAGATAGAACCAATGATAGAATAGTGAGAATAGGTAGAATAGGTAGTACCTTACTATATACTCTATATAATACATATTTTCTAAGGGTAATTTTTATAAATGTATGGCAAAGTTACTAGATCAACCTGCTAATAAAAGAACATCTTGTTTCAGGTTGACAAAGCCTAGCCATCGTCTTGCTAATAGCAGCAGCATAATATTTTATTTGGACATTTGGGCTGCCTAGTAGAAGGGTAGAAGTTAGGCAGGGCTAACGACACTGTTTGGAATTCCAGTGCAGCAGAGGCAGACTGCACAGGAAGTACAGTTCTCTCTGGAATTTTGGTAGATCTGCAGATATTTTCTGAATTTGTATAATTTTTTCAGAGACAAAACATTAGGAAAAGTTTAACTATTGCATGGATGTATTTAATAAACATCGCCATGTATATATATATACAGTACACCCTTTTAGATTGTGCAGAGGTGCACAGATGTAACTAGAAATTTGTGGGCCCCCAGCCAAGCTTTGAATGCGTCCCAAGAGTGTGACTAGAATTGTTAAAGATCTGAATTTGAGACACCCAGAGATGAGAAATGATGCAGCATGTGTATCAAAGAGTACAAGTAGATAAATTGTCCTAATAGTAGGAATAGATTAAAACAGTGGTTGCCAACCTTTTCAGGTGGAGGAACCACTAAATTTACTTGCTCCGGACTGCGCATGCGCAGGGAGCCGTGTGTCACTCAAAGGGGAAGAAACTTCCTCCATAGTGACATCATGATGCCAGAACCTGCCCACTCTCCCAACGCAGATCTGAGCCTGCGACGGGAGAGTGGGCAGGTTGTGTCCAGAGACACAACCCCCCCACTTCCTTGAGCCTACAATCCGTACAGGGAAAATGGTCCACAGCTCTGGCGGTTGCCCCCCCACCGGCCAGAGCCACGAACCACCAAAATTTTCATGGTTGGCGACTGCTGGCTTTAAGAGTATGATTAGGAAAAACCTAGGGGCAATTTGTTGTGGTTAAAGAGTGTGTAAAAAACAGGGTGCTGAGATTGTGTGTGTGTAACATACGTAGTGCACAAGTTAGATGTATGTAACATACTGAGTGCAGAGATCAGGTGTACTGAGAACGTAGTGCACAACAACCTCTATGATATTTTTCATCACTGCTTTATTACTGTAACAGAGCAGTACCACCTATGCGCACACATACACACACACATATACGCACAATTTACATATCTACATATACACCCTCACTTACCTGTGATGACTGTTCCTTACTTACTTTAATCTCACCATTGCTTCTTGTAAAAACATTGAGGTGGCAGGAGGGCCTAGGGAAATGGCCTGTATAATACCACTTTGCTCATACCCATATGGTAAAATTGTCCAGCAATAAGTTGGGTCACTACAGAAAGCCTGTGCTCCCTCCAGTTACTCCACTCAAGCCCCCCATAGGGGAAAAATAACATTGTTAGGGTGCCAGTACTTGAATGCCCATGCTGGTTTTTATTTTCAATGCCTGTTTTTTCTGTGATATTGTTAAAGATTATGTTTTAGTTTTATACTTATTTATGAAAGTTATCATAATAAAGCCCATTTTAGCATATATTTTGTAGTAAAACTAGTGAAGCAGCTTTACTTAATATAGTGAGCCACATTATCATAATTACACAAAAAAAGTAGGCATGAGTACTTGATATATCTGTTTTTATATATATATCAATATATATATCAATATATATATATATATATATATATATATATATATATATATATATATATATTTATATTTATTTCATTGAGGTTATTTGCAAGCACATCATTACACTTCTAATATAAGGTAGGATTTACTCTACAGGTAATCTATTTTGCACAGGTATGAATTCCATAGTGTTCAAATCTAAGAAAATTTGCACTTGTCAGCAATATTTTGAAAACCTTTACACCTACACCCACCAAGGAAAATCCCTAACTCTGCATTCTTGTATCATCACTGTGTCACTATTTTTATTTTGCGTAGGAAGAAAGGGAGACCCCTAGGTCAGATACCATCTTTAAAAGTGATTCCTTTATCACTTCTAGCATTTCAGCCTGTGTTAACACGTTCTTGCATAATGAAATGTTAAGGTATGATATATGATTCCGCAGTAAAATGACTTGTGCAAATACATTAATTAAAATTTCAAATACATGTGAAGGTGAGGCCGTGGACAGGAATATATATAGTATAGCTCCTTTTTTTAATGAACAAAAATAAGATTAGTAAATGGAATAAAATGAAAAGCACAAATTTAATACATCTTTATAATTACTGAACCAGTTTTGTACAGTACTGATTTTTTGGGCAGATAAAACAGAATTGTTAAAAAAATGGTTTGGTGGCCCCAAAATAACAAAAAATGTTAAAATAAAATAACTTAAAACACTAAACATACTTGGATGCACAAGTAATACATTTAGTTCTCCAGAGAATGCCAGTTTAGGAAAAGCCTACAAGGGGAGACTGAATGTTATTGCACTTTCACAGCCCTCAGAAACCAAGATGATACCTGTCATCCAATGACCTTATCATTAAATCTTATCATTGGTAGATACAAGGAACAAAAATATCTGCACAATTTTGTTTGGGTGGACAGCATTCATACTGAGTGTTTAGCCTATTAGACAATTGACTTTTCCTCCTGATAAGCCATGTTATGTCTTCATTGACTGCAACAATTGGGTGTGTGTGAACTCCACTAGGGACCCCTGCCCCACATTGCGGGTCCGCAACAAAAGATAAGAAGATGCCTAAAAAGCTGCTGTTAAAAATCAACATGAGGGTGTGGAGGAGAGAGGACCCAGAGGAAAAATTCTAAAGAACACATGCTATTGATCAACTGCATGGAAGGGAAAGTGTAATTTTTATTTATACCACATGTAAACTTTTTTATCAGTGCCGTTTTTTTTAATGTGGAAGGAGCTCCTCTTTAATACTGTTAGTATCCAACCTGGAAAAAACATCTCATGATTAAATGGCCAAACAGCGACATTTCAAAAATCTCTTACTTTGTTCAAGGTCAGTGTCTTAAATGTTTCAGCATGACCGCCAGGCAACTAACATTTACAGAAATGGCAACCCTCAAATGTTTCTCACAACAAAGTCTCTCTATAAGAAAATATTAATATAATAAAACATGAAGGCTGCCATTAATGCAAAACAGAAATACAGATAAGGACTGATGACTTTTCGATTACTTTTCAGATCTGCATATTTGTTCCAGGTTAGTGACTAGAAAAAAAAACAGAATTTTTCCATGACAGTGCTAGCAATAATGGATAGTGTTGTATTTCCTCAATGATAGGTTTACTTTAAATAAAAAAGCTTAGGTTATAGTTTTTGCACTTGTGTTTTCATATCCTTGAGCTATTATGTAGGACATTTCAGCACTTGTCCCAGGTGTGTATTTTTCCATATGCTTTGGAACTTTGCACAAAAGGAAGCTTTTTTATTCAGTTTCAACATATGGGTTGAATATTATGTTATTCCTCATGTGAAATCTAGATAACAGCATCCCTGAGCTTGTGTAACCTATTAATTATAATTTGATTGATGACTCTTTTCCTGCAACTTGATAACATAAGCATAAAATGTAGGCTCCAGGCTAAATATATAATCAAAATCAACTATAATCATGTAAGGATATCATTTAGTAGCTATTTTGCAATAACTTGTTGCCAAGGAAAGATTTGAATATAATTTATCAATGTTTTGAAAATTAGAACAATACTACTAATAAGAGTTACATGGACACTTAGTTCATATTTAGGGTAGAGAAGTAACAATCCATTTTGTCAAATGTGAGAAATTAGCATTGCAGGATAGGACTGCAGAGACAAAGCAGAAGCTAGGTGTAAGGCTACGTACACACTTGCAATGGTTCTCGTCCAGTAATCGGCTCAGGGCCGATATCAGACAAGAATCTGGCATGTGTACAGCGCCCGTTGTCCATCGTCTGAAGGACCGTCCTGGCGGATCCACAGACAATGAACAAACAAAATGCAAGTGAAGGGGGAGAGCGTGCAGCGGGGTGCCTCTCCATCATTCTCCCCCTCCCCTTTCCATAGAGCAGAACCATCAGCGTGGGACTCGAGAGAGAGTCCGGCCAAGTGTGCCTTCCTGACCTCCTGAAATGGCCTAGTAGCCATAAAAGTTTGCTGACCCCTGTTAAACATCATAAACCCAGTGGCTGACCTATAGCTAGGGCTCAGGGCTAGTTTGGATAAAATTGAATTTAGCTGGTAGTGTCAATAGAATTTATCCATTTCAGCTCTCATTTTTGCACCACTTATGGAGCAAAACAATTTTTACTTTTCTACTTTAGGCCTACATGTTCTTTGATAACTTTAACTTTGATATTTTTAAAGCTAGCCATTTTCAACCAGGGTTCTGTGGAAACCTGGAGTACCTCTAGTGGTTGTTAGGGGTTTCTTTAGTTTCAGCTGATTGACCCATCTAATTTTGCCTGGTTTGTTACCTGGTTCAACACCATTTGGCAAGCCAGTAGGATGACAGCAGTAATCTTTTGAGCTGTCTAGAAGGGTGGCATTTCGGACTCTAGTTCAATGGGCTCCTAGTCCATCGTCAACACTTGTTTCCCAGACATCATCTTTTGTACAAATATATCCTGAGGGCAACAGAGAACTGGAATGGTACAACCAGCCTTCAAAGGCTGAGATGGCTTGCTATAAGTGAAGAGTACAACGTTAGATTGGAGAATTGGCGCTTAACAAGCATGGATTTAGGGCCTTAGAGATTCCTTTTCTTGTTTGGTATCTTATGTATGTCTGATATAGGAAACATTACCTCTGAAATGTTGCAATTATTTTCTAAGTGTAATGTATACAAAATTATGTTATTCATATGGCAACTTACCGTGATCCAGTTATATTGAATGGGTACCAGCAATTATATATAAAGGAAGAAAATATTTTTTGGATAAGGAAAAGGGGATGTTTACAATGATATAGACAACCGTAGATCAAATAGGGAAAAAGAAAGATTAGGATATTGGGAAGCAAAGGTAGAGCTTAAAGAAGATGAAGAGGGAAATGATAGATGGAGATACAATAGGTGAAAGAAAATATATATATCTATGAAGGTACCATACCATACAAGTTAAACTTAGACTGGAGACTAAGACTGCAGAATTAGAAAGTAAGCAATCATTCGTAATTACTATTTCTTTTCAATTTAAATTTTATTGCATAGAATATTTTTTCAACAAGCACTGCACACATATGCTATGAATTTATTTCACAATCCCCACATTTTTTGTGTTTGCTGAATGATAGAAATTATACAATGAGGCAAATTACAAAGTAATTACTATTTGAATAGGTGCATCAAATATCTTACACGAACATATAAAATGAAATCCATTAGTAAATGTAAAAAAAGAAGCCATATTTTACTTAAGTATTATCACCTTGAAAATAATCTTGGCAGAAAGAGCTGCCAATGCATAGTTTAAATAGAGAAGGCAGACTACACCAAAAACTTTTGTGTGGTTGATGCTATTGGTAATCACATGGATGTATGTATAAAAAAACAGCTTTAATGCGCTTTCCATTTTTTAGTTTGTTTGTTCATTTCACTGTACCAGCCTTGCTATAAACAAAATACAAAAAAAGAATGGAATCTAATAAAACTATTAGGCTCTCTCTGTTGTGTTAAGCAGGGAAATATCTGCAGGTCACGTCAGGTTCTATAACACAACTTTCTTTTATAGAAGGGCCATAAAATGTGGTCTGCGCTACACATATCCTAGTAAATTATAGAGTGTATTAAAAAAAAAAAAGTTTAGTAATAAAAATAATAAAATAGGTTTTGCATTATGCAAGAAAATGGGAAACCCACTTTGGAAACTGGCAGTTCAGAAGGATGTCAGCTGCAGATCAAATGCCCAAAACTTTGTACACAACAGACTTCAGCAATATGAAGCAGCTTTTCAAGAAAATCAGTCAAGAACACGGAATCTGTTTACTAATGTCAGCAGCTACTGTATTTTTGATCCACATTTAGTTTCACCTTGCAAACGACTGCATTTGAAAATATCTAAGGAATTTAGGAAACGGGTAGGCTAATCAAACAAAAAGCTATACAAGCAAATTCGGGCAGCAAATCTGTATTTGATTGTAAAGGAAATACACACAGACAAAAAAAGTAACCTAACAAGTTTAATTTCAAGTTAGTATAGGTCATTGTTTTCCACAATCAACCACATACTGAAAAGGCCAAATCTTATATAGAAATACTAGAAAAATGACAATATACGTGTTGGATTTGGAAACTGATCATCCCATTCATTAAGCAAAATAATACTGTTGTCGGAGTGTTGCTTATGAAATCGAGTTTTGGGTGAACAGTTTTTTTCTACATGCTGGACCTGATTGGTAAGCTCCTTTGCATGACTATACAGCCATGTGCTTTTTATTTAAAAATATTGTCTTAAAAATCTATTTACTTCAGAAACCTATAAATAAGCAGTCATTAGAGATAGTTTTTCTCATTCAGATTTTCAGGGCATCCATCAGAAATTTCTGGGGCCCATGCTAAATAAAATACTTGGGTGCCCCGCTCCTCTGTGTCTAAATGTTCCAGCATTGCCAAAATCAAGCTCTTTTGATTAAGAACATATGTACCCCTTGCCCCCACCCTTGCTGATTTTATTTGTACCTTTGTTGCAGAGATCATGGCTGAAATTTTGTTTCATTCTCTGCTACCTGCTGAGCAGGGTCATGCAGGGCTGTCTGGAGTTACCTTAAATACTTGCCTGATTTAATGTATAGTCTACATATCTAATTGTGATGTACTGTTGTGTAAAGCTCCTTTGTCACTTTGGAGTGACTTTCATCAGGTCTTTAAACAATGTCAGCTAAAGATCTGTGCATAAGTCAACCGGATAAAAAATGTCAGGTATTCAAGCAATACATTTAACCAGACGTTAAATTTAAAATTACACACCTATGTATGAAGGCAGAGTCTACGTGACCTCTTCATACTTTTGCTGGCTTTGTCCTTGTATGCATGCTTTCCCATGCATTTTATGTATTATTTTGCATAAATATTTAATATTGAAAAATGAAAAAAAGACAGCTGCACGGTATAAAATTATGAATATACCTAAAATTCTAACATATAATATTATGTTATGTATAGAGAGAGAGAGAAAAGGTTTTAGTAAATTAATTTTTGAGCAGCTGTTAATGTATTCTTTAATAGCATTGCAACAGTCATTGGTCCAACACCTCCTGGAACAGGGGTAATAAAACTGGCTTTTTTTGTAACTCCTAAAAAGAAAAAAAAAAGAATATGATTTGAACAATACTACACAGGTCCACCAAATAATTATTTTGAAAATGTAATTTAAGGGGGTAGCTCTGTGGGTGATGATTATATGCAAAACACAAAAACCTATATGAACATACTATCTTTCCATGACAAGCAAAGTCAAATTTACAGTATTTTGTTGCTTTGGATCTTGTACTTTGTTCTGTTAGTGACTGAATAAGCAAAGTAGGAGATAAAGCATACAAGATAAGTCACATAATTTATTTCGCTCGACAGTGGAAGAGAAAAAAAGGAATGTTTACATATATTTGTATTAGGCAGGAAAATGATAATGTCACAATGCACATAAAAAAACTCATTAGACAAGAGTTATATATACATACATATGGATATGAACATCAGGATCATATAGACAAATAGTATTCTTTAGGTAAATTGTAAAAATAAAACTATATTAGCATTGTCATCCTAGGCTGCTCTTCTAAAAAACTGTAATGGGGTTCAATTTTCACTTAATACAACGAGGACCAATTGTTTGGAGACACAGATTCTATAATGAAGGCAGGTGTTGCTTGTGGTCAGAACCCAACTCAGGGCTTTCAGCTATTAATCTCATTTGTAAGGGATAAGACTGAGAAAACACAAATTTCTATCTATGACGTGAAAGGCACTTGTTTGTAGGCATGTTCAATAGGCATGTTCCTCTTATAAATCAAGACAAATTTAAAACTATAGTCTGAGGAAATTTTCCTTGTCTCACTCCAATCATCATGTGAAAAGTATCTGAACATGCAAGGGTATATAAAATGCACAGAAATATTCTTTTTAAATAAAGGAAATCTTTGAGCAAAGATTCTTAGCTCTTCATTTAAATTAGCCACTCGCAATGAGAAATCAGAATCATCTTCCATTTATCATATTACATTAAAGTAATCAACACCTTATCTACTGTACATAGGCAGTGGATGTGGGCATGAAAATATTTGGTTTTGCCATGTCTCCTAGCTTCAGTGGAAATATTTACATATTCATTTTTGAAATATAATGAAAAAAGGAAAAATGAAAGGTATTTTGCTGATATCGTTGAAACTTGTTGAAAAGAAGAGCATAGAAACATTAGAACATTGCATGAGTCATAATGCAATGTATATAATCAGGTTATATCTTTTTTTCTTGAAGAATATTTACTGATTGATGTTCCTGCAGGTAGGAAATAGAATATTCATATCAATTATGCAATATATTTTGAGATATACAATTCCTCTGAACTGAGATTTGCAGCAGACAGTTTGCTGAAGGCAGAAATGCGCAATATTTTGTTGTTAGAGAGGAACTAAACCCAAAAATGTAAAAATTGTGACCAGGTAGGTCTTTTATTGCAAAAGGGCAACCAAGGGGAAGAGTCGTTTTGACAAATTAGGACAGTGATCAGACAGTTAAGAATGCTTATTGCTTGTCCCTTTCTGCAATATAGCCTTGCCTGATCTGAATTTTAAAAAGCGGAACTTGAATTCTGCTTTGAAATATTGATACATTATAAAACATTGTGCTTCCTGTTTACATAATTTCATTGCTATACTGCAGTAGATCTCCTCTTGCCCTTGGCATCATCCACTCAGAAGGGGTTATGTGTTCTGAGACACTCCCTATATAAAAGCACAGAAGTCACTTACGGGGGCTTAGTGTGTTGCATGGAGATATAAGATGTTTTTTCATAGTAAGTGAGTAAATTTTTCTCGCCCGATAATCGGCATCTGCAGGATATTGGGCGAGAATCTGGCGTGTGTACAGCCCACGTCGTTCATTGTCCGTGGATCCCCCTTGGTGGATCCACGAACGATGAACGACGAGTGATCCTAATGCAAGGGAAGGGGAAGAGCGCACACCAGGGTGCCGCTCCGTCGCTCTCCCCCTCCCCTCTCCATAGAGCAGAACGGTGCTGTATGTACAGCACTCGTTCATGCATCTTGCGGTTCTTATCGCTGGAAAGGATCGTGAAAGATCCTTTCCAACGACAAGAATTGCACATGTGTATGCGGTTTAAGGTTCATTCATGCCAGCTTTATTAAGCTGGGTGTTGTTCTTTTTAGCGGTCTATTAATAAATGTTTTCACCCAGGTTCCACCAATTGGACAATTTACAGTACATGCACATGGACTATCAGACCAGTCATGGTTCAAACTGGCCATGAGGTTGCAGTGCAGTTACTGCTTTCCCATGTCGGTGAACTGCTGTCTTGGAGGAGATTCCACCTGTGGCAGACCCATAGAGAATGAATGGGTACAGCTCACTGCTGCCAAATGTCAAATGTGCAAAGTCTGCTTTTTAAAAACCAGCTCTGTGGTGTGAGTGACTGAGCAGCTGGCAAGGTGGCAGCCTTCCAGAGCCATGAGGGATTGCTCTTTCCAAAGGCAAGTCTGAACCTACCCTTAGAGTGGTATGACACCGCCTGATAATTGTTAGAAATATAGTAAAAAAAAAGTTCCTTCACTTTCTCTCTGGTAAAAGACTAGTCAGCGAGGATGGCAGTAACACATGACAAGGCTTCTATCCAGAAATAAAAACAAAAACTATAGGAAAGAAATTTATATTGTAATCCTGGTACAAAACTAAGCAAATGTTAGATACTGAAAAAACTAGGGAATACCAATGAAAATTTGGAAAAAGTGAAAAATGGGCTATGGTAAGAAGAGGATGAAGGATTTTTTTTAGGGCTGATTAGGTTTAAATCTTCCAGGTCCATGTGCTACAATGCCATTAATTGACTTCACCAGGGAATGTTTCAGATAATGTCAGATTCACTGCTTTACAAATAGACCCCCTAAATGTTTTTTTTTTCTTTTGTAAAATCTCTTCAACAGCAGAAACCCATAAAACACAAAAATCTACAAAGTTTCATTGAAAGAGGACTATAATTTTAGGTAGCAGCATACAAGGTTTGCAAAAAATATTATCATTTTGCTAACCTAAACTGATTTTATGTGTTTTATCAGTGTTTTATCTACCTGGAATAACTGTTTGTTTAAAGGATATTATGGAAACCTATGCTGTAGTAAATGCTTTGGGTATTAAAAGGTACTCTTTGTCCAGGAGTAATGTGCAACGAGTCCCCAAAATGTCAGTCCTGCTGCTGTTTTGGTATGCTTTGAAGTACACTACTTTTACACTACTTTTCTAATCTTTTGAGTACTCGCTCGTTGCATCCTCCATTCAGATTGGGGTTTCTAGTTTTATTGTTCTTTTAATAGTTTATTTAGTATTGAAGTTTCCATATTTTTTTAGTACAGGTTTCCTTTATAGAGGATCAGACTATCTCTAATGTAAGCCTGCTCTCCATTCGTTCATCATTAATTCAATCCTATATATATACTGTATATATCTCCCAGGTTGGGAGATCAGATACTATAGTATGGAATTAAGGATCACATTTTCCAGGGGTGCCTTGCGGCAGCATTGTGGGTCTATGTTTGTAAATATATAAAAAACACAAACCTATGTTGGAAATAATGGTGGTCAGATAGTTCCAGTCTGAGTGAATTGCAATTCAAAATGGAGCTATTTCAACCTTACATCAGAATTTAGGCTTTACAAGCTCTGAGTTTGTATATGTAAGTGCCAACCTTTTCTGAAGAGGGTTAGGGATGTTGTCAGGAATTATATAAATTAGGCTCCCTAAGGTGCCCTTTTCTGTTAGTTAGTCCTTTCTGGGAAAAAAAACATACTTTTTTGCCTTTTTGCAATCTTCTTTTCCAAATACACAGAGCTGCACATGCCAAATCAATCCAACATTTTTTTCTGTTACGCTCACCCTTAGTTGGAAAGTGTTTTTGGAGCTAGAATTTGGATTGAATAACTCTTTGCTGGCTTTTTGATCCATGCTGAGTTACACATAACCTAGATTTTTACTGGTACTGACCCCAAAAAAGTTACAGTGTAGATGGTGTCATGTCATGGTGTCAAATCATGCATAAAATGTGTCCTATTTATATTTTGTGATGCTTACCTTCAAAATCCACGTCCCCCACCATAATGGTTTTTCCTGTAGCTGGATCTTCTATGTGATTGATACCAACATCTATTATAGCAACCCCTTCTTTAATCATATCTGCTGTGATCAGTTTTGGAATACCTACAGTGAAAAAAAAAGATAATTAGAAATAATAAACCCAGGTGATTTTACTAAAAGTACCCATATTGATCATTACAAATCAGCCACATGAAGAAAAAAAAAATGAATGTTCTGTGTGCATTGGAAAATGTATTCAATTTACAAATGTCAATTTAGCTTAAGAAGTGAAGCCTCATTACACAACCATTCTTTTCTTTACCCAACAATAGTACCTTCAAGAAAATCTGTAATTTTGCCTATTCATCTTTATCTGCTCCAACCCAGCAGTCGCCAACCAGTGGTCCGCAGATAAAACCCTGGACGCAACCCGCCCACTCTCCCATGTTAGGCTCAGATCTGCAATGAGAGAGTGGGTGGGGTTATGTCACAATCGTGTCACACTGGGGGAGGTTTCTCCCCCTTTGAGTTACACCCGGCTTCCCACGCATGTACAGAGGGAGGGGGAATTTCAGGGCCACTTAGCCCAGCTTAGGAGGCAGAAGCCTCGGGTGAAGCCTGGCTGCATGTCAGGTTAGCTGGGTGTGGGAGGGGGGTGGATTTTGTGAATCTCCCCCCTCGGTTAGGTTAGCAGGGTTGCAGCCTCGGAGGCACAGCCTTCAGTGTGCCTGGGGAGCCTGATCCCCCCCCCCTTTTTTTTTCAGGAGACTCAGGGAATACCTGGGAGCCCTTAGGGGCCCCTTCTTGCTAGCAGCTGGGTTAAGGGAGTATCAGGCGGAGAGCAGTCTAGGGACGAATTTCTGTCCGTTGCTGAGCTTTGGGGTAGGGGCTGAAGCTGTCAGGGTGGGCAGCCCCTGATCCCCTGGGAGAGAGGCCTGCAGGCCTCTGATCAAAGAAGATCAAACAGCCTAAAGTGTTAGTATATTTCTTAGGAAAGATGATGATCAAATTGTGTGAAAAGTCAAAAGGAGTACGGGTGGAGCTATAGTACATTAGTGAGCAAATAAGACATTCTACATTGGCATTTATGACAGCCATTGATGCTTGTTTGGATGATAAGCTTCCCCTTAAAATAATAAAGGTAAGCCTGTGGCTGAATATATGTGCAAACAGTGAAAATGCTCCTACTGCACAATCAGCGAGAATCAATAACTGCAATAACACTGGGGAAAAGTTTTGAACAATTTGTTTTTTACTTCAATTTTAAGTTTATTTACACTAAAATAGGTATGCTGATTCTGAAAGTGCAGTTAGTTTTCTTTTATCACGTCAGGTTTTTTCTCTACCACTTTTAATAATGCGATTACTGTAGCATGGATTTGTATAGGCTATTCATTTACATGCAAGACAGTGTGGTCAGAGGTTGTGTGCTGCTCTACGTAGTGAATAAACAAAATTTAATTTTCTACTTACACACGTTTTTTTTTCTTTTAGATTATGTCTGTCTCTGCTGTTTCTCGTCCTAATTGCCTAAACAACCCCAATTAATTTTGATTTATCTGTGGCAGTTTCACCATTCGCAGTCAAAAGGGAAAACATCAGCACATTTGTAGAGCAAGCCTATTTGGCATATTTTAAAGCTTAAAGTGAGCTTAAAGTGTGTCCTCCTTCACAATGGCAATACATTTGGGTCAGTTCCAATTGGCCATTCAGTTTCTCTTTGTGAAGAATATGCAGACATAAAGAGAGTCATTGAGTTGTTGCAATATCACCAACACAACTGGGTCATCTGTGTTGATCTTAAAATGGTATGCTTCCTTCTAGGTCAGCAACACGGATACACCAAGTATCCCTGTTATCTGTGCATGTGGGACAGCAGAGCTCGTGGGAGGCATTGGGTGAAAAGAAATTGGCCTCCAAGATCTGCCCTAAAACCAGGTGATCCAAACATTCAACATGAGCCACTTTTTGAAGAATATTATATTCCCGCCTCTGCACATGAAACGGGGTCTGATAAACCTTTTTTTTAAAGCTTTGCCAACTGAAGGAGACTATCTCAAGTACCTCATTTTGGCATTTCCTAGCCTGTCATTTAAAAAAATAAATGCCGGTGTGTTTGATGGTCCACAGATTCAGCAGCTCATCAAAGATGAAGATTTAATCAGTAAAATGTCTGAAGTCGAAAAGAATGCTTGGTTATCTTTCAAAGCCATTGTCAAGGACTTTCTTGAAAACACGCAAGCAAATAATTACACAGAAATGGCCCAGAAACTCTTGGAGAGCTACAAAATGCCACCCAAAAATTAGTAAAAAAGAAAGTGTAAGATCTAACTAAACAAAAAATGTATTCCCTAGGTAATAGAAATATGCAGCGTGATGCATGTGAATATTTTGTGTGCCAAAAGATAGGTGCAGGATCTGAAACGCTAGCATGAAATAGCAAAACAGGCGACTTAAATGACTGTTTTTGTGCATTTATATAGAGATGTCACTAACCAGAGATGTCTACCATAATCAAAAACATAGCCCAAGGCATTTTAGGGAGAAGCCTCTTAGACTGTATGTTTTTGGGATGAAACTAGAGTGACCCCTTGCAAACATGGGCATAAAGTGTCTTGGCCAAAATGTAAGCCTTTTTCGGATCCTGTGGCAGACTGCTAGCTTCTGGGCCACTGTTCTACCAAAACAAAACATATTGTTAACTTGATCATTTCAAGACAGAAATATTTACAACAGCTAAAGGAAAGTATATGTTTTTCAATTGTGTCCTTTACCCCATACTGTCAGAAAAATACATATCAAAATGTACTTTATGTTCCTACTCCTCAAAGTACCCTTCGGTCTTGTTAAACTGTCCTACATGTTACACAGCAAAGATTAATTCTTTATAAACTTAAACACTATCTTAACAATGGAACGTATAGTGGTTTGTTTTTATGTATTATGGTTAAATTAAAAAATCAAAATAGGCATAGTAGTTTAAGTCATGTAAATATGTAATATTACAGGTAATTTTTAAGACTAAATAAGACTTCTAGTTTACACACAAATCTAAACATCACAATGACGTTTAGTTTGGAAAACTATCTCTCATCACTTAATTGTCTGCTCTGTTGAGAAAACTCTAAAAAAAATTCCTGGGCCAAAGGATTTGTATTCAGTCCAGCCCTTTTTGTGATTTACACACCTCTGCCAGCCAGGAAGATAAAACCAATTTCCCTTTGACAGTTAAGGAATACAATTGTGGTAACTCACTGGGCCTATGCTGCTACATACCCTGTGAAGGAGTAGTAACAACCTAATAAGTCATGAAGTCTTCTCATTCTGTTTTCTCCTTCTATCAATATGTTCCTTTCTCAACATCTTGTTACTTCCTATTGCTGCCCCTTTTTCTTCCAATGACTTCTCTAAGAGGGATAAAAGGATGCTGACATCAGTACAGCGTCAGGTAGTTACAATGAGTGTATAAAAAAAAGATTATTTTTATTTAGAATATGATTTGAAGTGAATGAATGGAGTCAAATATGACAAACCTCATAATCTTGTTCTACCATTTGCTCACTTGTCTCTGGTACTTGGTACCCTCTCATATTGAGAAATATTGCCTGACTCTGCTCTTCCTGCTTGCTTTAGATCAGTGTTCCTCCCTCTTTTAACATGGGGGACCATTGAAATAACTTCAAGGTCTTCAGGGAACCTTTCCTATAATAACTAATATCACAGCTCATAGTACATTTGTGTGGTGGTAAGTGAGAAGAATGCCTGTTACACTGCTGACCAGTGAGAGGTATGCCATCCTTATGGATAGCCATATTACTGGCATCACTGACCTGACAGGTTTAATTTGCTCATTGCTAAAGGAGCCACTAGCAGCCTCTGGAGGAACCTTAAGATCCCACAGAATCCTGGTTGGGATCTAAAACACTGCTTTAGAGCAGTGGTTGCCAACCTTTTTGGACCTACGGACCACTAAACTCACGGGCTCCGGTGACGTCATGATGCCACAACCCACCGCTTTGAGCCGGGAGACATGGGTCGTGGCTCTGGCCGATGCACCCTCCCATGCGGGGTCCTTCACCTGATTCCGCTGGAGGGTGGGGTGCAGGGGCCAGGTCCATGGACCCCTGGTTGGCGACTGCTGCTTTAGAGGATGTGGAAAATCAGGTACCCTCACAAGCCAAGTTCAATAGCATTTGGGAAACCTGGGTAAAACACTAACTGCCTAAGAATGAAATACTAGGCCTCCTTGGCTTCACCCTGACACTCCCATACCTACTACCCCTCCTTTCTTTCTCATATCTCTTGGGAGCTAACTCTTAACTGCTAGACTCCAAGATGTTTTTGAGAAACCTGGGTCCCCACATAGTTACGTTGCATATTAGCCTACTTGTACATTCAGTGGATTACCACATGTTAAAAAAAAAGTAACAGCAATATACCAACATATAAAAAGAAGTCTTAAAAATTGTTTATTTATAAATGTAATTGTTCTACTAGACTTTGCAAAGTTGGAACTCACAGAAAACTATGGGATGAAGTTTTATATGCCAGGGTTGCTTTTGATACCAAACATGCCAAGGCTGCTCGGGTGAGAGTGACAGGTGTGCTTTATGATTACAGGAAGTTTGTGTTTCCCATAACTAACGCTCCTGCGATGTGGGAGTTGATTCATGGAGTTCCCTTTCTTTGCAATTATTTAGGGTGTGTAAAGTGAAGAAAGCTGGGAGTGTAGCACTTTTGGAAGCTCTACATACAAATAAACTATCATACAATGAACTTTACATGTAAGGCCCATTTTTTCAGATTAGGATTTTCAATGAATATTTAAATGCTCTAATAAAAATAAAGACAATTAGTACATTATAATTTTTAGAATAAAGCCTCCTACAGACAGCAGATGATTGTCATTGGAAAATATCCTCTGTGAATCCAATTACAGATGAATGAATGAGAACTGCACACATAGTGACGTTCTGTTCAATGGAGAGGGAAGGGGGAGGTTAAACATTCGTTATCCCACTGTGCTGTCCTCCTCCTGAGTGGACGTTCAGGGAGGCCTGAAGCCGTAAAAATGTAGGCCAAGGGCCTACATGACAGGGGTGGGAGGCGTAGACCAGGGGTGTTAAGGGTTGTTAAAATGTAGTAAGAAGTAAGAGAAAGTTTCTGTTAGGACACAGGTAAGGAGAGGGAATTTCAGGGCCTCTTAGCCCAGCTTAGGAGGCATAGTCTTCATCGGGTGAAGCCTGATCCCCCCTTGCTTTTTTTTTTTTTTCAGGGGACTTGGGGAATACCTGGGAGCCCTTTAAGGGCCCCTTCTAGCTAGCAGCTGGGTTAAGGGAGTCTCAGGCAGGGAGCAGTCTAGGGATGAATCCCCTGTCTGTTGCTGAGCTTTGGGGTAGGGGCTGCAGCTGTCAGGGTGGGCAGCCCCTGATCCCCTGGGAGAGAGGCCTGCAGGCCTGGCACCTCTCTTGAAGCAGGGGTCCCTTCATTATGTGGGCCCCCTCTGGCTGGCTGCGTTGCACATAGGGGCTGTGGCCGACAGGGGGCGCAGCCCCCGATCTACTGTAAGCAGGCCTGGGTTGTGTAGGCTTCACCTATCTATTATCTACTGGGATATTGCGTGCAGGATCCCCAGGACCAGAAGTGATGTCACAGGTGACGCGGCCAGGTCCCCAGGGTCCAAGGGACCAGCTGGCAAGCCCCAGAAGAATGGGGCTGCCAGGTAAATGTTTGGTGGCCTGGGGGGAGGGGTGGGGGGATGGTGTATGGGGAACACGTTAGGGGAAGGATAGAGGTTAGAACAACATGGGAAAAGAAAAAGTGGGGGGGGAGTTTGGCTGGTGTCAGGCAGCGCAAGCTGCTGTTACTCCCTGATGTCAGTACTGAGGACGGTATATACTGTTACTCCCTGGTGTCAGTACTGAGGACAGTATATACTGTTACTCCCTGGTGTCAGTACTGAGGACGGTATATACTGTTACTCCCTGGTGTCAGTACTGAGGACGGTATATACTGTTACTCCCT
>NC_092860.1:84913544-84925637 GCF_032062135.1 Pyxicephalus adspersus
GTATATACTATTACTCCCTGGTGTCAGTACTGAGGACAGTATATACTATTACTCCCTGGTGTCAGTACTGAGGACAGTATGTACTATTACTCCCTGGTGTCAGTGCTGTGGGATGGTATACATTGTTTCTCCTAGGTGTCAGTGCGGCAGGATGGAATTTGCTATTACTCCCTGGTTTGAGTACTGTGGGATCGTATACTCCATTTATCACAGGTGTCAGTGCTGGAGAATGGTATTTACTAGTTCTTCCTGGTGTTAGTGTTGGGGGATGGTATACACTTTTTGGCCCTGGTGTCAGTACGGTGAGACGGTATTTGATATTACTTCCTGGTTTCAGTGTTGTGGGATGGTATACACTATTTCTCCCTGGTGCCAGTACAGTGGGATGGTATACTCTATTACTCCTTGGTGTCAGTACAGTGGGATGGTATACACTATTACTCCTTGGTGTCAGTACAGTGGGATGGTATTTGCTATTATTCCTGGGTGTCAGTACTGTGGGGATGGTATGCAGTGTTTCTCCTTGGTGCCAGTACAGTGGGAGGGTATTTGTTATTGGTTCTCGGTGTCAGAACCGCGGAATGGCATTACGCCCTGGTGTCACTACTGTTGGATGGTATTTAATAATACCCCCTGGTGTCGATATGGCAGGATGGTATTTGCTATCACTCCCTGGTGTCAGTACTGTGGGATGGTATTCACTATTACTCCCTGGTGTCAGTACAGTGGGATGTATACACTATCACTCCCTGGTGTCAGTACAGTGGGATAGTATGCATTGTTTCTCCTGGGGGCACTACTGGGGGAGGGTATGCTCTATTACTCCCTGGTGTCAATGCTGTGAAATGATATTTATTATTACACCCTGGTGTTAGTACTGTAGGAGGGTATACACTATTTCTCCGGGGTGTCAGTACAGTGGGATGGTATACCCTATTACTCCCTGGGGTCAATGCTGTGAGATAGTTTACGCTATTTCTCCTAGGTTTCAGTACAGTGGGATGGTATACTCTTTTACTCCCTGGTGTCAGTACTGTGTGATGGTATTCTCTATTACTCCGTGGTGTCATGGCTGTGGGATGGTATACACTATTTTCCCTCAGTAGTGTCAGTACTGTGGGATAGTATACTCAATTATTCCTTGGGGGTTGGTTTTGTGGATGGCTATGCTCGGGTACTCCCTTGTGTTGGTACAGTGGAATGGTATAGTCCGTTAGTCCCTATGTCAGTGGTGTTTGATGGTATGTTCTATCACTTTACGCTCTCAGTGGTGTTGGAGGGTATATTCTATTATTTCCTGGTGTCAGTAACCTTTGGGTTGGCTAAGTTGGGTCCTCCCTATCAGCAGGGGTTGGGTGGTATACTATATTGCTTGATGGTGTCCGTACAGGGGGGGTGGTATGGTCTAATTCTCTTGGATGTCAGTATAGTGGGAGGGTTTACACTATTACTCCCTGGTGTCAGTATGGTAGGGATTGGTTCGCACTATATGTCTTCCTCTGACCCAGTATTTTCTTTTTCAGTGGCAAGCGTATTCTGGAGTGTGTTGTGAGTTGCGTGACGTTCCCAGACGGGTTCCAGGTGGTCGACTGGGTGTGGATGTTGTTCATGAGTTCTGGATTTCAGTGGCAGGTGATTCTGGAGTTAGTGGGCGTACGGTGAGTCAGTTAGCAGGGGCAGCTGGTGGTTACTGGGCATGGGTGGCAGAATTTGCCTTTGAACTGGAAGGGAAAAATTTTGTTTAAATTTCAAGTTGGGGCGCTCAGCTGTGGTTGGTTCAGGTTGTGAATTGGGCACTATCTTGTTGGGTGTGACGAGAGGTGGATGGCGGTCCAGCTGACCAATAGACAGCGTGCTCGTCTGGAGCGGAGGTGGCAGTACACTGGATTGAAGTACTTGGATTACGGTGGAGTGGGTGCCCAGGTGTATCCTATCGTAGTGCTACATGATGCATTGGCTTGTTTGTGGTGGGTGAGTGGCCCCTTGGCGTGGTAGGGCTCCATGCCAGGGTGGGCTATGATTTGGGTATTGTTCCAAGTGGAGCATAATTCGTGCGGTTTGGCTGGTTTGAGGTGGTGGCAGGAGTGACATAGTGTTGCGGTCTGGCCGGTTATGGTGGCCAGGACCAATTTGTGGACAAGCGCTTGCTTAATGGAACGGTTCAACACAGCTCAGAGTATGGTGAATACGGCGGTGGGCCATTTCTGCGGCTGGGAACGGGGGAAAACGAACTGGCAGGATGGAATTCTGGAATTCAGGATGGAACAAGCTCAGTGAGTGTGGAGGTAGCGCTCAGGTGTGAGGTTTCACACCTGAGACTGTGGCGGTTGGGGTCTTGGAAGGCAAGGATCCAGTGCATTGGTAAAGAGCTGGAATTTGGCAGGGGGGATCCTCTTTAGTGGGTCTCCCTGTTTTTGGTGAACGGATGATTATGGCTCCTGAGGCGGTGCTGGGCGACTAGGGCCAAGCTGGAGATGTTGGAAAAGTTAAGTCCTGTTGGGTAAGGATTTTGCCTTCTGAGACCTGCAGCCTGGTTGTTTGGGTGTATATCCAGGAGTATGGAGTTTGATAACATTATGGATATTGTTGTTATGGTTATGTTTTATTAAAAGGGAGGAATTAGGTTGTTGGTTAATTAGGTTATATTCAATGTAATATGTTTGCGTTATATAATCCTGGTTAAGTGATAATAATAATAATGGAGTGTTATGTTATGTTAATGTATGCTTGCATATCAAACGTATTTATTTGTATTTATTTATTTGTCATTTATTTATTATTGGATATTTGTTAATTACATGAATGGTTAATTTATTTAATCGTGTTCAAATAAACGGCTGCTTGCCAGCCAAATTAGATCCAAGATTGGTGTCTGGGTATTTATTGATGGGGGAATAGTTGGTAAGCAGGTGGGGGGCAGGGGAGGCGGAGGTTCTGATGGTGGTGGTGAAGGATGGGCTAAAAAGTCCAAGCTACCCTCGTCATGGTCATTCCTGATCAGTTGTTCATAAATCTATTGTGGCCGCTGTATCGAAGTCAGATTTTCACCTGACCATGACCTTTCTCTGGTGAGACTCATCTGATGTGTGTAGCATCTGATACATTTTTTTATTGTCAAGTGTAGGCATGCTAATCATGTACACCACTTGGGTATTTATTTACTTTCAGAGATCACAATACTCTGAGACTGCATCTACATCTTTGACTGTGAATTCTGGTGCTGTGCTGTGCAGTTTACAGCTCATATATGAGGTCTTCATATATGTGTTACACAGATCTGGCCATTTCTATATATTCAACTTGAGCAATAGGCAAATATGATTCTCTCACTTAAATGGGAAATTACAAATTTTGTTTTGAAACAAAAAAAAGTGTGTTTTCCCTGTACCAGTGATATACCTAGTGTATGTTAACTGTCCATAGGTAGACTGATGAATAACAATGAATGACAGCTGCAAGGTATTGTTTTTCTAGTAATTACTAGTTCCATGAGAAACAAGAAGTGAAAGAACAATTTTGATTTCCTTTTGGAAACATTAAGTAATTAGACTTGCATGGTAAGTCCACTTATTATAATTGGCACAAATGGATGAATAGACAAAATCAAAATGGGTTTAATTATAAAACCTACATATCCAGTTTAACTGACTTATGGCATGGGCAGATCCTGGGAAAATCTTTCTATTAGCATTTCATAAGTTTGTGAACCAAAGCTTGTTATACGGTAAATTAATCCATAGCAAATTACTTAATGAACAAAAAGAATGGACAGGAACAACTGTATTGAGAATATTTCATCTGTAAAGTAATACAGTTTTCTCCCAACTTTTATTAGCCTAATACCTTTTGTATTTACTTTTATTATAAATGTAATGTGATAGTGCCTCTGTTTATAGTTTATTAGGCTATGTTCAGACCAGTGATAAAAAAACAGTTTTTACAGCTCCTGGGTACCTACTGTCTACAGAACAGCACCTGGGAACAATTTCAGGCAAAAACGTTTGGCATTTGCAAACACTTGTACAGGTGTTTTTAGGCAATTTTTTTAATGTCTTGCAAAATATTATAAAATCCAGACCCCTCAATAGGGATGGAACTTTTTTTAAATAGGAAGTTGAGTGTTTGTGAGTGTTTGTGTGTGTCCCTGTCCATAAAAGGTTTTCTGGAATCTGGCTTGCCAAAAATAGAAGGAGGCTCGTCACTACACCCCAGTGTTGTGGAGGTCTGCAGGTACGAAGTTTATTGGAATCTGGAAGCTCCCTTTAGTAAGGAAGCCACTAGATATTCATTCCTTTAACCTGAGGAATAAGTTCAGGGATAAATAGCACCCTTTACCCATTCACTGAAAGTGTAAACGCAGCTAAAAAAAACACAACACAATTCAAAAAAAAAAATAACTTTTACCTTTGCATTGTCTACAATGTCTTAAAATGACCCCTGATTAGAAATCCAGTGTTGGTTACTTTATATGCCATTCAAGCTGCTCCCCACAGTGACCTGGGAAGCTCCTGTCATTGCATTTAGCCATGGCAAAGGAACAGGCAAGCACAGCTGTACTTTCTACTCCCAAATAAACATTATCTCAGTGAAATGCTTACTTTTTCATTTTTAGTCCTAGATATAGGAGCACTGAATAGTTAATGTAGAATTCAGCTGTACCTGGGTAAGCTGATTGTCCTGTGCACCAGCGCCAATTTTTGTCCCTTGCAGGGACAAAAGTAGTACCTACCATTTTCCAGCTCCCTCTGTCATTGCAGGCAGTATTTCTGATTATAGGTTAAAACTACAATAATGGTAAGCAATATGGTAGCCTTTGTGAAGGAAAGGACACAGGAGTAGCACACACAGCATTAAACTGCAGAGTTCGCTTGGAGAACTGTCCAAATCATAATAATTTAAATTATGTATGTGTGGCTGAAACATAAAGTTTGAGAAATGACCAGACTTGTTGTAAAAGACCCAAGATACAATACAAGCAGCCGTAGCAGCTGGGAATAAAAATTTTGGATTGAGATTGCCTCAATCCACTAAAATATATGAGGGGTTTCCACTTCCTATTTTATCTCATAAAATTTTCTCCTAAAAACATTCAATTCACAAAAAAAAAAAGAAATCTCATATCATATTTGTTTTAAAATGAACAACAGTTTATTGAAAGCCATATTTTCTTCTAAATTAGTATGTTATCTTGAAAAGTTTAACTACCCCAGACTCGTTTTCCACTTCATAGATAGCTATTACAGCTGTCAGGTAGTCACCCCCAACCTCACCCACCAAGTTTGTTTTATTTTAGGAGTGTTGTAATCTTTGTGAATTGACTTACTAACCTATTTTATCTCTATAACATTTTTTTAACACAACAGAACATCCTGAAATGATGCAAGAATTTTTAAATAACTGGTTGACAGTCCATTATCAAAAAGATCATATAATGGTATGTTGTGTTGTACACCTACACAAAGAAACAGGGTATGTGATTTAACAATCATGACAATAGAAAAGTTTACCTAAACCCACGATATGGTTTCTTTCCTGTCTTTTTATAGCCTGCTCGATCTGCTGACTAGCACTCCCCTCTCTATCTGTAAGTCTCAAAGCAAAGTGGAAACTGAAAAGCCTCAGGTCACTTTCCCTAACCATCAGGTCCCTGTCCCTACCTTACATTTCCAGGAACTGAACCAAATTTCCCAGGGCTCTAGCCTAAAAAGCCAGCAGGTAAAAGACTTCCTATAAGATAGCCTCTCCCAAAGGGATATTTTGGAACAATAAGTAAAATTGTAAAAGTAAGGATAGGCAAATTAGACTAATTATTTGGAATAGGACCAGATGGAAATGTCTTCTTGCAAAGTGCATAAGCACTGCTGTAAAACATTTATTTATGAATACTTGATTTTAGATTGAAAGAAAAAGTAATAGCATAAATATAAAAGTAAAAAAAGGCTTTACCTGCTGCCACAATTATAATATCTGCAAGCTGAGTGTGTCTCTTCAGTAGATCTTTTGGAGTGTATCTGTGGGTAATTGTTACAGTTGCATCACCTTAAGGAAAATAATATTATTACTAATACTGTCATCATAATGCTTTCATTTGATTTCATTTTATAGTACTATAAAGGATTACTATCAGTATGTATGCACTGTGTGACCTTAGTTACGTGACAAGAAGAACAGAATTGTCAGATAAAAGTAGTAAGTAAGTCAACATTGTTTCAGGCCAGTGCACTAAAGCAAGGGAGTCAACATGACAATCAGGTAACTTGCATTTTCAGAAGGAAAGGTCAACAATGGCAGCTTTCATGCTACATCAATTGCAGGCTTGCATAACACTATAATCTATAAAAATAAATCTTTTTCATCCACATATATATATATATATATATATGTGTGTGTATTTATTTCCACCAAAAACTAATAGTATTAAAAATGGCACAATAATCATTTTTATCAATAGTTTTTGGTAAATATATATATATATATTATCTATACATATATACATTTATTTGCAATACACATTATCTTTAATATTTACCTAGTCGGTGTACAGGCCATGTTCTCCCTTACTATTGGTAATTTTAAGAGGCATCAAAGAGAGAATATAAGGAATTGGTACTTAAAAAAAGACTACTAAGAATCCCCTGCTACTTGGCCTAGTCATATGCTAGATACACAACAGAACTTAATAACACCTTTGCTTTGCCTTGTCCTGTATTGTACTTAATCAAAAGTGGACTGCAAGTGTCCCTAAAACTATGTTGTGGTGTTGTGGCTGCATTAGTTTTTGTTATTAAGGTTTTTCTCTTATTTGCACCTGGGGGTCATAAGTAACTCACTTTCTTCCTACATTAGATTGTGAGCCCCTTTGAGGAACAGTTAGTGATATAATCATGGAGTTTGTAAAGTAATGCGTAAAATGTCAGAGCTATATAAATACTAGCTAATAATAGAGTATTCACATGATACAAACAAAAAAATCCTACAGAATTCACCTTGATTTTTTTTTAATGTTATCCTTGGAGATACGTTTTAAACAACCCCTTTCTAAGCTTTTAAACCACACCTATTGTCATAGTCCTATTTCAGTGTATTAGGAGTTCAGAATACTCCAGCTATCACCACAAACTTTGTCCACAGACAACAAAATAAAGGACTTCTTAATACTCTTACACTATTTTAACTCAAATCGTCTCAGCTCAACAATTGTATTGTACAATGGGCTGAAAAGCCAGAACATGAAGTTTGTCAAGCTGCTAAGCTAAGCACTTCATAGAGCACTTCAATTACACACTCTAAATCCTCTTTACAGACACACAATGTAATGATAAAAAAGAGAGAGGATTTTCTACAAGTGAAGAAAAAACACATTTAACTGAACCGGCCTGACTGCAACTTCCCAGATATCTCAGCTTTAGGTAGTAGGAGGTAACCACATGAAATTTCTTTTAATACTGCACCTTGTACCTGTTAATATTTAAACACTTTATTCATTCAAACACTTCAATATTTAAAAGTTTTAAAAAATTGATTTTTTAGCTAAAAAAAAACCATACAATAAATCTGTTCCGTTAGCATAGGGAATTATCATGTTCCAAGAGAATTTGCATTTAGTGAATGAAGTAAAACTCTGCTGACCTTGGCCATGCAACAATGTGCAAGCTAACATTATTACATTTTATTGCAATTGCTTGGGTATTCTTTGCAAGGAGAATCTTCACCTCATTCATTAAGATAAGATTTTTTTTTAGTAACAACGCCCAATGTTTCTAGGATTAGATTCTAATATATTAGTGACCGGCAGCTTGTTTAATAACAACTGAACAATGGCTCTGTTTGAGCTAACTGAAGCTACAACTTTAGTGCCCAGAATGAGCATTGTGTGGCTTAAAGCAGAATTTGTGTAAAAAAAAACATACTTACCCTTTACTCATTGAAAGCCCTTGATCAATATACATAATGTACCCAGCAAATCCAGCGCTGTCTTGGCTTACATCTTCTTTGTGGGGCTCGCCGTTATGTCCCATGCAGCCATCTTTTTTCTTTTCTCTTCTGGGTTTTAGATGACATCGCCCAATCTCACACTGCACAGTTGTGAAATCAGGTGATATGTCCTTTGTTTTTTTTACATTTGAGGAAAGTGCATGATGACGTGGTGCCCATTTTTAAACATTTGCAGAAGAAGCAGCACACATTTCAGCCTTTACCAATGCGACAGGAAATCAAATGACAACAACTGGTCCACTGATTGTTGTCAGAGGTAAGATTTCAGCTTCAGGCCTAACATATAATAAACCTTTTTCTTTTTACTTTCTGATTGCTAGGACACTTGGCTAAAGGGACCTAAATTAAAAGTTCTAGTTGTTAGTTAAGTTTAGTTTATGCATACATATACAATAAACATGTTAAAAAGCGCCATACTTACCGCCAGGTCTTTCATGTCTACCATCTGAATGTAACAACATAGCAATGGGCATCCCCACGTTTTTTGATCTTCCTGCAACTACAACATTTTTTCCAAATGTTTCAATCCCTATTTAAAAAGATAAAGACATAATGCGCATTTTATTTTACCCATATTGTGTATAAAAGAAAAATCACCAAAAGAAAAAAAAAACTTTATCCATTATCTCTATTCCTTTCCCTCACCTTAAGCAGTTTTTTTTCATAATGTTATTACTTCTAGGAAAAGAAGTTCATAGTAGTTAGCTGTTATCAGATACCTGTTGTAAGGAGAATGTTTCTTTGATGTATGGAGAGCAGGATATAAGCTTCTAATTGCTAAGTAAACAAACTAGGACATTTCTGTCTGGTAGTTGTACTGACTGTAAACACACAATGATAGCAGTTAGCAGGTAGGATAACTATATGGTCAATAAAGAAATATAAGTTATATTGTGTTATACCATATTTTAATCAAACTCTAAAGGGTACCTAAACCAAAGAACATAAAGTAGTAAGGATAAGTAAATCAATGCATATACAGCCAACAGATCATCATCTTAGCTGCCACAAAACCTGCTTTTTCCAATTGTAATGTTAGCAATGGCAGACACTGTATTATTCTCATACCAGAAATACTATTTTTCTAGTATGTACTGGCCTTATGGGAAACATTAATAATTAAAATGGTTGATCTTCTGATGTCTGAGTACATTTAGAAACAGGTCTATGGAAAATTGGGAACAATTTGTAACAGCCATCCCAGAGAAAAGAATCAGCAATGTAAATCTTCCATTAAGTTCATGTGAAAAACTTTCCCTAGTTTGAGACAAAGTGGAGAATGTTTAGAAATATATGGTGATATTACTATCTGAGGCTCTTTTTGGGAGAATTACCCTCACTTCCTGTCCTCTAAACAGTGCCTTACTAGATGGGAATTAGGTGAAAACAAGGGCAAATAAAGAAATAAAAATGGGGTTTTAGCCTTCCATAGCTCCAAGGAAAGAAAAGTATTTATTTTTTGGTGTTGTTGCTGGGGTGTTCTTTTCACTTTCTATCTGAGAAAAAGTTGCCAGCAGGAAAGATAGTAAATCTCAAATTTACATATAGCAGTAGGAACCCAGACTAGCAATCCACTTTTACTAAAGCACTAAAACTGACCTAGGTTCTTTCTTTTTCACTCCTAATGTGAAAAAGTGTTGATTGAGTTAAATGTATTGTGTGACACTATGTAATAAGACCATATATGAAGAAATGTCCTTTTATCCATTATGGACCTGTACAATATAGAAAGTCTCATTGCTCTACTGTTTTACAGTCAAAAGAATGAAGCATTTTTTCTTTTTTTAACAAATTCTGTTTGAAAGTTTTTATGCAGATATAAAGACTTTTTGTCCTCTAATACTGGAACATTGATATTTCTAGATTACATGTTTGAAATTGATATAATTTCTCAGAAAGAGAAGACAAAAGAAAAATGTTCACATGACATTTAGTGACGACTAGTAAACTAACACCGCTATGACAGCTATTGGGTCATGTAGTGGAACATCCAGAGCATATAATATAAATAGCATGTTATGGAATACTTGATTTGTGTCAAAGTTTACCCCTTAACAAAAGTCTGCCCCAGGAGACTTGGAACTTCCATACACAACAGAATATGAACTTATCAGGCAGACTTGCACACCTCTCTTAAGTTTGGATAGATTTGTTGTCTAGTCATTATATAGATTTCAAGTTTCAGTAACTACAGGGGCTGTAAAGATCAATTGTAAAAAGAAGGATGCCAATGCTTTGTGATACCATTGATACATTAACAAAGTATCCTTTAAGCTTGCAGAAATACCTATATTGTGAGCAAGGAAGGATTTGGTCCATGACCCTGTTTAGGAAATATACCCTAAATTATTATCCTAGTTATAATTGGTTAAATGCACCGAAGTGATTTTGTAGCAAGGAAAGATCTTCATCTTTCTTTCTTGCTTGAGGTGGTCACGGGTACGAGAAGAAAGGAAAAATATCCCTGGTGGTAAACTGAAACATTTTGGCCACTGTTTTACAAATCATACTTGCCTAAGTTTTAGTTTTTAGTTTAATTTAAATATAATGAGCTCAAATGTACAATACATAATATCAAAATATACAATATACAAATAATGAGCTTACCTGTTCTTTTTATAATTTCCCAAACAGCAGCAGCTGTAGCAGGAATAATAGATGACTGATCTAAGCAGAGTCTTCCAATATTTACAATGTGAAATCCATCAACATCTTTTTCTGGAGCAACAGCATTGCAGACATCCCGTTCATTAATATGTTCTGGAAAAAAATGATATGGAAACATCCTTGAGGAATGTAGGTAGATTGATGTGGATGCTCTATTGTAATATGTACTATGTAATTCAGGGTTGTGACTGAAGCCTATGACATGCATGCACTGCTATAGCGATTGATTTGAACAGCGGCTGCACAGCTTCAGGCAGGCTGCAATAAGCATATTTCTGAACTCTGATGTTGAAGTTACTTATTAGTAATATGTACTGTATAACACTCTAAGATCTGTTTCACCTATTAGCAGTGTTTTTTAATGTTTTAACAAGCATCAACCCTGAAAGTGTACAGGGAACCCCTAGTATAAATACTTTAACTACAGCTCTCAGTACATTGTGTTGGTAGTGCAGTGGTCAGTAGGAAAATGCCTCTTACATTGCTGGTCAGTGGGAGGAATGTCACCCAGGTAGCCAAAAAGATCATTGGCGTCAGTAAAATCAACCAGAGATAAACAAATCGGTCATTATTCAAGGAACCCCAAGCAATCTTTGGAGGAACCCTGGTTGAGAAACACTCAACTTCACTAAGAAAATGGCTACACCAGCACAACCCTCCCTTAGTTCTAGGGTATATCACTCTTCTCATTTGGAGTTTTCATTTATTCTCCATTAAAAAAAATACAAACAAAGGAGTAAGGAGCCATCCAAAGTATCAAAAAGCAAAAAAAATTGAAATGTAGAGTAGTGGACAATACCACCTTCAAAATTTTAAAGAGATAAAAGAAAACAGTGAGTGATGAGGGTTATCAGGGTCCACCTACAACTTAAGTATTAATTTTTTATGGGCTGACTTTCTGGGTTGCCTGATCACTGGTTCATTAATCACCCAGTGTCTGCACCTTATTACAATGACAAGTTTCACGACTCATGATGCTGGAACTTCAAACCTTAGCCTTTTTTGGAAAATTAGGGATTATGGTAAACTAATATAAAGGAAGATATCATGTAATTTTTTTGATGGTTTTTAAATATACGTAATGACTTTTTGATTTGTGATGTAAGTATAGTTACATACCGTGTTTCCCCGAAAATAGGACCTACCCCGAAAGTAAGACCTAGCACTATTTTCTAAACCTGCCCTAATATAAGACCTACCCCGAAAATAAGACCTAGGAGGAAAAGAAAATAAAAGCATATATAGCGGTAAATTAAAAAAGTACTCACCGAGACAGCTCCAGATATCTGATCCTGCGTGTGTGTCCTTTATGCTGGCTGCAGCGTGTGTGTCCTTTATGCTGGCTGCAGCGTGTGTGTCCTTTATGCTGGCTGCAGCGTGTGTGTCTTTGATGCTGGCTGCAGCCTGTGTGTCTTTGATGCTGGCTGCAGC